>NW_027189723.1:0-103966 GCF_040958095.1 Procambarus clarkii
CTCTGCATCACCCTCTTACTCTTTATCCCTGCTTTTTAAGGCCGCTCACAACCTTTCTTAAGCCTCTGCATCCCTCTCATTGAGCCTCTGCATCCTCTCTTCAACTCCTGCATCCCTCTCTTGAGCCTCTGCATCCCTCTCCTGAGCCATTGCATCACTCCCTTAAGCCTCTGCATCCCTCTCATGATCCTCTGCATCACTATCATAAACCTCTGCATCACTCTCTTGAGCCTCTGCATAACTCTCTTAAGTGTCTGCATAACTCTCTTCAGCCTATGCATCCCTCTCTTGAGCCTCTGCCAACACTATGCTCAGCCTCTGCATCACTCTCTAAAGCCTCTGAATCCCTCTCCTGAGCCTCTGAATCCCTCTCTTGAGCCTCTGCATCACTCTCTCAATCCTCTGCATCACTCTCATGAGCCTCTACATCATTCTCTTGAGCCTCTGCATCCCTCTCTTAAACCTCTACATAATTCTCTTGAGCCTCTGCATCGCTCTCATGAGCCTCTGCATCACTCTCTTAAGCCTCTGCATCTCTCTCTTCAGCCTCTACATCACTCTCTTGACCCTCTGCATCACTCTCTTGATCCTCTGCATCCCTCTCTTGAGCCTCTGCATCCCTTTCTTGAGCCTCTGCATCACTCTCTTGAGCCTCTGCATCACCCTTTTAAGCCTCTGCATCCCTTTTTTGAGCCTCTGCATCACTTTCTTAAGCCTCTGCATCCCTTTTTTGAGCGTCTGCATCACTCTCTTCAACTCGTGAATCCCTCTCATGAGCCTTTGCATCCCTCTCCTGAGCCTTTGCATCACTCTCTTAAGCCTCTGCATTCCTCTCTTGAGATTCTGCGTCACTCTTAAGAGCATCTGCATCCCTCTCTTGTGCCTCTGCATCCCTCACTTGAGCCTTTGCGTCCCTCTCTTGAGCCCCTGAATCCCTCTCTTGAGCCTCTGCGTCCCTCTCTTGAGCCTCTGCATCCCTCTCTCAAGCTTCTGAATCACTCTCTTGAGCCTCTGCATCACGCTCTTGAGCCCCTGCATCCCTCTCTTGAGCCTCTGCATCACTTTTTTCAGCCTCTGCATCACCCTCTTAAGCCTCTGCATCACTCTCTTGGGCCTCTGCATCCCTCTCCTTAGCCTCTACCTACCTCACTCTTAAGCCTCTGCATCTCTCTCGTAAGCCTCTGAATCGTTCTCTAAGCCTCTGCATCACTCTCTTGAGCCTCTGCATCACTCTCTTCAGCCTTTGCATAACTCTTTTAAGCCTCTGCTTCCCTCTCTTGATCCTCTGCATCACTCTCTTGAGCCTCTGCATCACTCTCTCTTTATCGTCTGCATCACTCTCTTGAGCCTCTGCATCCCCTCTGCATCACTCTCTTCGGCCTCTGCATCACTCTCTTAAGCCTCTACTTCCCTCTCTTGATCCTCTGCATCACTCTCTTGAACCTCTGCATCACTCTCATGATCCTTTGCTTTACTCTCTTGAGACTCTGCATCACTCTCTTGAGCCTCTACATCACTCTCTTGAGCCTCTGTATTACTCTGTTGAGCCTCTTCATCACTCTCTTATGCCTCTGCATCTCTCTCTTCAGCCTCTGCATCACTCTCATGAGCCTCTGCATCCCTCTCTGGAGCCTCACATCCCTCTCTTGAATCTCCGCACACTCTCTTGAGCCTCTGCATCATTCTCTTGAACCTCTGCATCCCTCTCTTCAGCTCCTGCATCACTCTCTTAAGCCTCTGATTCCCTCTCTTGATCCTCTGCATCACTCTCTTGAGCTTCTGCATCACTCTCTTGAGCCTCTGCATCCCTCTCTGGAGCTTCTGCATCCCTCTATTGAGCCTCTGCATCCCTCTATTGAGCCTCTGCATCACTCTCTTGAGACTCTGCATCCCCCTTTTAAGCCTCTGCATCCCTTTTTTGAGCCTCTGCATCCCTTTCTTGAGCGTCTGCATCACTCTCTTGAACTTGTGAATCCCTCTCATGAGCCTTTGCATCCCTCTCCTGAGCCTTTGCATCACTCTCTTAAGCCTCTGCATTCCTCTCTTGAGATTCTGCGTCACTCTTAAGAGCATCTGCATCCCTCTCCTGTGCCTCTGCATCCCTCACTTGAGCCTTTGCGTCCCTCTCTTGAGCCCCTGCATCCCTCTCTTGAGCCTCTGCATCCCTCTCTTAAGCCTCTGCATCACTCTCGTAAGCCTCTGAATCACTCTCTTGAGCCTCTGAATCCTCTCTTGAACTCCTGCATCCCTCTCATGAGCCTCTGCATCCCTCTCTTGAGCCTCCTGCATCACTCTCTTAAGCCTCTGCATCCCTCTGTTGAGCCTCTGCATCGCTCTCAAGAGCTTCTGCATCCTTCTCTTGTGCATCTGCATCCCTCACTTGAGCCTCTGCATCCCTCTCTTGAGCTTCTGCATCCCTCTCTTGAGCCTCTGCTTTCCTCTCTTGAGCCTCTGCATCCCTCTCTTGAGCCTCTGCATCCCTCTCTCAAGCCTCTGCATCACTCTCATGATCCTTTGCTTCACCTCTCTTGAGACTCTGCATCACTCTCTTGAGCCTCTACATCACTCTCTTGAGCCTCTGTATTACTCTGTTGAGCCTCTTTCATCACTCTCTTATGCCTCTGCATCTCTCTCTTCAGCCTCTGCGTCACTCTCTTGAGCCTCTGCATCCCTCTCTGGAGCCTCAGCATCCCTCTCTTGAACCTCTGCAGCACTCTCTTCAGCTTCTGCATCACTCTCTTAAGCCTCTGATTCCCTCTCTTGATCCTCTGCATCACTCTCTTGAGCTTCTGCATCACTCTCTTGAGCATCTGCATCCCTCTCTGGAGCTTCTGCATCCCTCTCTTGAGCCTCTGCATCACTCTCTTGAGCCTCTTGCATCACCCTTTTAAGCCTCTGCATCCCTTTTTTGAGCCTCTGCATCCCTTTCTTGAGCGTCTGCATCACTCTCTTGAACTCGTGAATCCCTCTCATGAGCCTTTGCATCCCTCTCCTGAGCCTTTTGCATCACTCTTTTAAGACTCTGCATTCCTCTCCTGAGATTCTGCGTCACTCTTAAAAGCATCTGCATCCCTCTCTTGTGCCTCTGCATCCCTCACTTGAGCCTTTGCGTCCCTCTCTTGAGCCCCTGAATCCCTCTCTTGAGCCTCTGCATCCCTCTCTTGAGCCTCTGCATCCCTCTCTTAAGCCTCTGCATCACTCTCGTAAGCCTCTGAATCACTCTCTTGAGCCTCTGAATCCTCTCTTGAACTCCTGCATCCCTCTCATGAGCCTCTGCATCCCTCTGATGAGCCTCTGCATCCCTCTCTTGAGCCTTTGCATCACTCTCTTAAGCCTCTGCATCCCTCTGTTGAGCCTCTGCATCACTCTCAAGAGCTTCTGCATCCTTCTCTTGTGCATCTGCATCCCTCACTTGAGCCTCTGCATCCCTCTCTTGAGCTTCTGCATCCCTCTCTTGAGCCTCTGCATCCCTCTCTAGAGCCTCTGCATCACTCTTTTCAGCCTTTGCATAACTCTCTTAAGCCTCTGCTTCCCTCTCTTGATCTTCTGCATCACTCTCTTGAGCCTCTGCATCACTCTCTTTATCGTCTGCATCACTCTCTTGAGCCTCTGCATCCCTCTCTGCATCACTCTCTTCGGCCTCTGCATCACTCTCTTAAGCCTATGCTTTCCTCTCTTGATCCTCTGCATCACTCTCTTGAACCTCTGCATCACTCTCATGATCCTCTGCTTCACTCTCTTGAGCCTCTGCATCACTCTCTTGAGCCTCTACATCACTCTCTGGAGCCTCTGCATCCCTCTCTGGAGCCTCAGCATCCCTCTCCTGAACCTCTGTAGCATTCTCGTGAGCCTCTGCATCATTCTCTTGAACCTCTGCATCCCTCTCTTAAGCCTCTGCATCACTCTCTGGAGCCTCTGCAACCCTCTCTTAAGCCTCTGCATCACTCACCTAAGCCTATGCATCACTCTCTTCAGCCTCTGCATCCCTGTCTTAAGCCTCTGCATCATTCGCTTAAGCATCTGCATCACTCTCCTGAGCCTCTGCATCACTCTCTTGAGAATCTGCACCCCTCTCTTAAGCCTCTGCATCACTCTCTTAAGCCTCTGCATCACTCTCTTGAGCCTCTGCATCACTCTCTTGAGCCTCTGCATCACTCTCTTCAGCACTGCTCCTCTCTCATAGGCCTCTGCATCACTCTCTTCAGCCTCTGCATCCCTCTCGTAAGCCTCTGCATCACTCTCTTGATCCTCTGCATAACTCTCTTGAGTCTCTGAATCCCTCTCCTGAGCCTCTGAATCCCTCTCGTAAGCCTCTGCATCACTCACTTTAGCCTCTGCATCACTTTCGTAAGCCTCTGAATCACTCTCTTGAGCCCCTGCATCCCTCTCTTGAGCCACTGCATCACTCTCTCGAGCCTCTGCATCACCCTCTTAAGGCTCTTTATCCCTCTTTTAAGCCGCTGCAACACTTTCTTAAGCCTCTGCATCCCTCTCTTGAGCCTCTGCATCCCTCTCTTCAACTCCTGCATCCCTCTCTTGAGCCTCTGCATCCCTCTCCTGAGCCATTGCATCACTCCCTTAAGCCTCTGCATCCCTCTCATGATCCTCTGCATCACTATCATAAACCTCTGCATCACTCTCTTGAGCCTCTGCATAACTCTCTTAAGTGTCTGCATAACTCTCTTCAGCCTATGCATCCCTCTCTTGAGCCTCTGCAACACTATGCTCAGCCTCTGCATCACTCTCTAAAGCCTCTGAATCCCTCTCCTGAGCCTCTGAATCCCTCTCTTGAGCCTCTGCATCACTCTCTCAATCCTCTGCATCACTCTCATGAGCCTCAACATCATTCTCTTGAGCCTCTGCATCCCTCTCTTAAACCTCTACATAATTCTCTTGAGCCTCTGCATCGCTCTCATGAGCCTCTGCATCACTCTCTTAAGCCTCTGCATCTCTCTCTTCAGCCTCTGCATCACTCTCTTGACCCTCTGCATCACTCTCTTGATCCTCTGCATCCCTCTCTTGAGCCTCTGCATCCCTTTCTTGAGCCTCTGCATCACTCTCTTGAGCCTCTGCATCACCCTTTTAAGCCTCTGCATCCCTTTTTTGAGCCTCTGCATCACTTTCTTAAGCCTCTGCATCCCTTTTTTGAGCGTCTGCATCACTCTCTTCAACTCGTGAATCCCTCTCATGAGCCTTTGCATCCCTCTCCTGAGCCTTTGCATCACTCTCTTAAGCCTCTGCATTCCTCTCTTGAGATTCTGCGTCACCCTTAAGAGCATCTGCATCCCTCTCTTGTGCCTCTGCATCCCTCACTTGAGCCTTTGCGTCCCTCTCTTGAGCCCCTGAATCCCTCTCTTGAGCCTCTGCATCCCTCTCTTGAGCCTCTGCATCCCTCTCTTAAGCCTCTGCATCACTCTCGTAAGCCTCTGAATCACTCTCTTGAGCCTCTGAATCCTCTCTTGAACTCCTGCATCCCTCCTCATGAGCCTCTGCATCCCTCTGATGAGCCTCTGCATCCCTCTCTTGAGCCTTTGCATCACTCTCTTAAGCCTCTGCATCCCTCTGTTGAGCCTCTGCATCACTCTCAAGAGCTTCTGCATCCTTCTCTTCTGCATCTGCATCCCTCACTTGAGCCTCTGCATCCCTCTCTTGAGCTTCTGCATCCCTCGCTTGAGCCTCTGCATCCCTCTCTAGAGCCTCTGCATCACTCTTTTCAGCCTTTGCATAACTCTTAAGCCTCTGCTTCCCTCTCTTGATCCTCTGCATCACTCTCTTGAGCCTCTGCATCACTCTCTTTATCGTCTGCATCACTCTCTTGAGCCTCTGCATCCCTCTCTGCATCACTCTCTTCGGCCTCTGCATCACTCTCTTAAGCCTATGCTTTCCTCTCTTGATCCTCTGCATCACTCTCTTGAACCTCTGCATCACTCTCATGATCCTCTGCTTCACTCTCTTGAGCCTCTGCATCACTCTCTTGAGCCTCTACATCACTCTCTGGAGCCTCTGCATCCCTCTCTGGAGCCTCAGCATCCCTCTCTTGAACCTCTGCAGCATTCTCTTGAGCCTCTGCATCATTCTCTAGAACCTCTGCATCCCTCTCTTAAGCCTCTGCATCACTCTCTGGAGCCTCTGCATCCCTCTCCTGAGCCTTTGCATCACTCTCTTAAGCCTCTGCATTCCTCTCTTGAGATTCTGCGTCACTCTTAAGAGCATCTGCATCCCTCTCTTGTCCCTCTGCATCCCTCACTTGAGCCTTTGCATCCCTCTCTTGAGCCCCTGCATCCCTCTCTTGAGCCTCTGCATCCCTCTCTTGAGCCTCTGCATCCCTTTCTTAAGCCTCTGCATCATTCTCTTATGCCTCTGCATCACTCTCGTAAGCCTCGGAATCACTCTCTTGAGCCTCTGCATCCCTCTCATGAGCCTTTGCATCACTCTCTTAAGCCTCTGCATCCCTCTCTTGTACATCTGCATCCCTCACTTCACCCTCTGCATCCCTCTTTTGAGCTTCTGCATACCTCTCTTGAGCCTCTGCATCCCTCTCTTGAGCCTCTGCATCCCTCTCTCAAGCTTCTGCATCACTCTCTTAAGCTTCTGCATCACGCTGTTAAGCCTCTGAATCACTCTCTTGATCCTCTGCATCACTCTCTTGAGCCCCTGCATCCCTCTCTTGAGCCTCTGCATCACTCTTTTCAGCCTCTGCATCACACTCTTAAGCCTCTGCATCACTCTCTTGGGCCTCTGCATCCTCTCCTTAGCCTCTACCTCACTCTCTTAAGCCTCTGCATCTCTCTCGTAAGCCTCTGAATCACTCTCTTAAGCCTCTGCATCACTCTCTAGAGCCTCTGCATCACTCACTTCAGCCTTTGCATAACTCTTTTTAAGCCTCTGCTTCCCTCTCTTGATCCTCTGCATCACTCTCTTGAGCCTCTGCATCACTCTCTCTTTATCGTCTGCATCACTCTCTTGAGCCTCTGCATCCCTCTCTGCATCACTCTCTTCGGCCTCTGCATCACTCTCTTAAGCCTCTGCTTCCCTCTCTTGATCCTCTACATCACTCTCTTGAACCTCTGCATCACTCTTATGATCCTTTGCTTCACTCTCTTGAGACTCTGCATCACTCTCTTGAGCCTCTACATCACTCTCTTGAGCCTCTGTATTACTCTGTTGAGCCTCTTCATCACTCTCTTATGCCTCTGCATCTCTCTCTTCAGCCTCTGCATCACTCTCTTGAGCCTCTGCATCCCTCTCTGGAGCCTCAGCATCCCTATCTTGAACCTCTGCAGCACTCTCTTGAGCCTCTGCATCATTCTCTTGAACCTCTGCATCCCTCTCTTCAGCTTCTGCATCACTCTCTTAAGCCTCTGATTCCCTCTCTTGATCCTCTGCATCACTCTCTTGAGCTTCTGCATCACTCTCTTGAGCCTCTGCATCCCTCTCTTGAGCCTCTGCATCCCTCTCTTGAGCTTCTGCATCCCTCTCTTGAGCCTCTGCATCCCTCTCTTGAGCCTCTGCATCACACTTTTAAGCCTCTGCATCCCTTTTTTGAGCCTCTGCATCCCTTTCTTGAGCGTCTGCATCACTCTCTTGAACTCGTGAATCCCTCTCATGAGCCTTTGCATCCCTCTCCTGAGCCTTTGCATCACTCTGTTGAGCCTCTGCATTCCTCTCTTGAGATTCTGCGTCACTCTTATGAGCATCTGAATCCCTCTCTTGTGCCTCTGCATCCCTCACTTGAGCCTTTGCATCCCTCTCTTGAGCCCCTGCATCCCTCTCTTGAGCCTCTGCATCCCTCTCTTGAGCATCTGCATCCCTCTCTTAAGCCTCTGCATCACTCTCGTAAGCCTCTGAATCACTCTCTTGAGCCTCTGAATCCTCTCTTGAACTCCTGCATCCCTCTCATGAGCCTCTGCATCCCTCTCTTGAGCCTTTGCATCCCTCTCTTGAGCCCCTGCATCCCTCTCTTGAGCCTCTGCATCCCTCTCTTGAGCCTCTGCATCCCTCTCTTAAGCCTCTGCATCACTCTCGTAAGCCTCTGAATCACTCTCTTGAGCCTCTGAATCCTCTCTTGAACTCCTGCATCCCTCTCATGAGCCATCTGCATCCCTCTCTTGAGCCTTTGCATCACTCTCTTAAGCCTCTGCATCCCTCTGTTGAGCCTCTGCATCACACTCAAGAGCTTCTGCATCCTTCGCTTGTGCATCTGCATCCCTCACTTGAGCCTCTGCATCCCTCTCTTGAGCTTGTGCATCCCTCTCTTGATCCTCTGCATCCCTCGCTTGAGCCTCTGCATCCCTCTCTCAAGCCTTTGCATCACTCTCTTAAGCTTCTGCATCACTCTCTTAAGCCTCTGCATCACTCTCGTAAGCCTCTGAATCACTCTCTTAAGCCTCTGCATCACTCTCTAGAGCCTCTGCATCACTCTTTTCAGCCTTTGCATAACTCTCTTAAGCCTCTGCATCCGTCTCTTGATCCTCTGCATCACTCTCTTGAGCCTCTGCATCACTCTCTTTATCGTCTTCATCACTCTCTTGACCCTCTGCATCCCTCTCTGCATCACTCTCTTCGGCCTCTGTATCACTCTCTTAAGCCTCTGCTTTCCTCTCTTGATCCTCTGCATCACTCTCTTGAACCTCTGCATCACTCTCATGATCCTCTGCTTCACTCTCTTGAGCCTCTGCATCCCTCTCTTAAGCCTCTGCATCACTCTCTGGAGCCTCTGCAACCCTCTCTTAAGCCTCTGCATCACTCACCTAAGCCTATGCATCACTCTCTTCAGCCTCTGCATCCCTGTCTTGAGCCTCTGCATCATTCGCTTAAGCATCTGCATCACTTTCTTGAGCCTCTGCATCACACTCTTGAGCCTCTGCACCCCTCTCATAAGCCTCTGCATCACTCTCTTAAGCCTCTGCATCACTCTCTTTAGCCTCTGCATCACTCTCTTGAGCCTCTGCATCACTCTCTTCAGCCTCTGCATCCCTCTCTTGAGCCTCTGCATCACTTTCTTGAGCTTATGCACCACTCTCGTGAGCCTCAACGAGAAACAAATAGATGATTGAAAATGAAGTATTTAAGGTTATTATCTAATCAATTATGTGTTTGTAAAATTTTTATCGTATATTTAATGAATTAATACCAATAAACTGGAAATTAACAAAAACGTGGAAAAACAGCAAAATATTGCCTAATTCGATGATATTTTGTTTATATCACATAAATAAAAAGGGGGATGATAAACGTCAAAATATACTAAATTTGATGATTTATAGTACGAAACAAAATGCAAGAAAACTTGCCTAAAATGCAATATTATGCGAAATTCTGAGATTTGAAGGCCAAATCATATATCGTGATACTACATGAAATAGTATCGAAAAATTGGTAAAATGAATATATTTTCGTAATATCAAACAACATGAAAAACGTGAAAAAAGTCACTATTATACCAAATTTGAGGATTTTATCTTCGAATCATAAAGCGAGGTTTCGTATTATTTAGATCCAAGAAAAGACATATTACAATGTTGTTTCCAATACAAATGATAAAAATGAATGTGGTTTCATTAGAATGAACTAAAATGTTCCTGATTTTCCGTTTATATTACCGATGGAAGATGTAACCGTAAAACCGGTCTATTCTAGCTGAAACGTCGATATATGCAATAAAAACCGAACTTCTCCCCTTTTCAATATCTTACTCAGTATTTCAACGAGAAACAAATAGATGATTGAAAATGAAGTATTTAAGGTTATTATCTAATCAATTACGTGTTTGCATCATTTTTATCGTAAATTTTATGAATTAATAACAATAAACTGGATATTCACAAAAACGTGGAAAGACGGCAAAATATTGCCTATTTCGATGATATTTTGTTTAAATCACATAAAGGAAAAGGGGATGACAAGCGTCAAAATATTGCTAAATTCGATGATGTTGAGTGCGAAACAAAATGCAAGAAAACTTGCTTAAAATGCAATATTATCCAAATTCTAAGATATGAAGGTCAAATCACATATCGTGATACTATATGAAATAGTATCGAAATATTGGTAAAAATGAGTCTATTTACGTAATATAAAACTACATGAAAAACGTGAAAAAGTCACTATTTTACAATATTTGAGTATTTTAACTTCAAATCACAGAGCGAGGTTTCGTATTATTTAGAATCAAGAAAAGACATATGACAATGTTGTTTCCAATACAAATGATAAAAATCAATGTGTTTCCATTAGAAATAACTAAAATGTTCCTGATCTTCCGTTTATATTACCGACGAAAGATGTACACGTAAAACCGCTCTAATCCGGCTGAAATGTCGATATATGCAATAAAACAGAAATTCTCCCCTTTTCAATATCTTATCAAGTACTTTAACGAGAAACAAATAGTCGATTGAAAATGAAGTATTTAAGGTTATTTTCTAATCAATTATGTGTTTGCATCATTTTTATCATATATATTAATGAATTAATAACAATAAACTGAAAATTTACCAAAACGTGGAAAAACAGTAAAATATTGCCTAATTCGATGATATTTTGTTTATATCACATAAAGGAAAAGGGAGATGATAAACGTCAAAATATTACTAAATTCGATGCTTTTTAGTACGAAACAAAATGCAAGAAAATTGGCTTAAAATGCAATATTATTCGAAATTCTGAGATTTGAAGGCCAAATCACATATCGTGATAATACATGAAATAGTATCGAAATATTGGTAAAAATGAATATATTTACGTAATATAAAACTACATGAAAAACGTGAAAAAAGTCACTATTATACCAAATTTGAGGATTTTAACTTCGAATCATAAAGCGCGGTTTCGTATTATTTAGATCCAAGAAAAGACATGACAATGTTGTTTCCAATACAAACGATAAAAATCAATGTGTTTTCATTAGAATTAACTAAAATGTTTCTGATTTTCCGTTTATATTACCGATGGAAGATGTTCACGTAAAACCGCTCTATTCCGGCTGAAACGTCAATATATGCAATAAAAACCGAATTTCTTCCCTTTTCAATATTTCACTCAGTATTTCAACGAGAAACAAATAGATGATTGAAGATGAAGTATTTAAAGTTATTATTTAATCAATTATGTGTTTGTATCATTTTCATCGTATATATAATGAATTAATAACAATAAACTGGAAATTCACAAAAACGTGGAAAAACAGCAAAAAATTGCCTAATTCGATGATATTTTGTTTATATCACATAAAGGAAAAGGGGGGATGATAAAAGTAAAAATATTACTAAATTCGATGATTTATAGTACGAAACAAAATGCAAGAAAACTTTTCTTAAAATGCAATATTATGCGAAATTCTGAGATTTGAAGGCCAAATCATATATCGTGATACTACATGAAAAAGTATCGAAATATTGGTAAAAATGAATATATTTACGTAATATCAAACTACATGAAAAACGTGAAAAAGTCACTATTATACCAAATTTGAGGTTTTAACTTCGAATCATAAAGCGAGGTTTCGTATTATTTAGATCCAAGAAAAGACACATGACAATGTTGTTTCCAATACAAATGATAAAAATCAATGTGTTTTCATTAGAATGAACTAAAATGTTCCTGATTTTCCGTTTATATTACTGACAGAAGATGTACACGTAAAACCGTTCTAATCCGGCTGAAACGTCGATATATGCAATAAAAACCGAACTTCTCCCCTTTTCAATATCATATCAAGTATTTTAACGAGAAACAAATAGTTGATTGAAAATGAAGTATTTAAGTTTATCATCTAATCAATTATGTGTTTGTATCATTTTTATCGTATATTTAATGAATTAATACCAATAAACTGGAAATTCACAAAAACGTGGAAAAACTGCAAAATATTGCCTAATTCGATAATATTTTGTTTATATCACATAAAGGAAAAGTGAGATGATAAACGTCAAAATATTACTAAATTCGATGATTTTAGTACGAAACAAAATGCAAGAAAACTTGCTTAAAATGCAATATTATGCGAAATTCTGAGATTTGAAGGCCAAATCAAATATCGTGATACTACATGAAATAGTATCGAAATATTGGTAAAAATGAGTCTATTTACGTAATATAAAACTACATGAAAAACGTGAAAAAGTCACTATTTTACAACATTTGAGTATTTTAACTTCAAATCACAGAGCGAGGTTTCGTATTATTTAGAATCAAGAAAAGACATATGACAATGTTGTTTCCAATACAAATGATAAAAATCAATGTGTTTCCATTAGAAATAACTAAAATGTTCCTGATCTTCCGTTTATATTACCGACGAAAGATGTACACGTAAAACCGCTCTAATCCGGCTGAAATGTCGATATATGCAATAAAACAGAAATTCTCCCCTTTTCAATATCTTATCAAGTACTTTAACGAGAAACAAATAGTCGATTGAAAATGAAGTATTTAAGGTTATTTTCTAATCAATTATGTGTTTGCATCATTTTTATCATATATATTAATGAATTAATAACAATAAACTGAAAATTTACAAAAACGTGGAAAAACAGTAAAATATTGCCTAATTCGATGATATTTTGTTTATATCACATAAAGGAAAAGGGAGATGATAAACGTCAAAATATTACTAAATTCGATGCTTTTTAGTACGAAACAAAATGCAAGAAAATTGGCTTAAAATGCAATATTATTCGAAATTCTGAGATTTGAAGGCCAAATCACATATCGTGATAATACATGAAATAGTATCGAAATATTGGTAAAAATGAATATATTTACGTAATATAAAACTACATGAAAAACGTGAAAAAAGTCACTATTATACCAAATTTGAGGATTTTAACTTCGAATCATAAAGCGCGGTTTCGTATTATTTAGATCCAAGAAAAGACATGACAATGTTGTTTCCAATACAAACGATAAAAATCAATGTGTTTTCATTAGAATTAACTAAAATGTTTCTGATTTTCCGTTTATATTACCGATGGAAGATGTTCACGTAAAACCGCTCTATTCCGGCTGAAACGTCAATATATGCAATAAAAACCGAATTTCTTCCCTTTTCAATATTTCACTCAGTATTTCAACGAGAAACAAATAGATGATTGAAGATGAAGTATTTAAAGTTATTATTTAATCAATTATGTGTTTGTATCATTTTTATCGTATATATAATGAATTAATAACAATAAACTGGAAATTCACAAAAACGTGGAAAAACAACAAAAAATTGCCTAATTCGATGATATTTTGTTTATATCACATAAAGGAAAAGGGGGGATGATAAAAGTAAAAATATTACTAAATTCGATGATTTATAGTACGAAACAAAATGCAAGAAAACTTTTCTTAAAATGCAATATTATGCGAAATTCTGAGATTTGAAGGCCAAATCATATATCGTGATACTACATGAAAAAGTATCGAAATATTGGTAAAAATGAATATATTTACGTAATATCAAACTACATGAAAAACGTGAAAAAGTCACTATTATACCAAATTTGAGGTTTTAACTTCGAATCATAAAGCGAGGTTTCGTATTATTTAGATCCAAGAAAAGACACATGACAATGTTGTTTCCAATACAAATGATAAAAATCAATGTGTTTTCATTAGAATGAACTAAAATGTTCCTGATTTTCCGTTTATATTACTGACAGAAGATGTACACGTAAAACCGTTCTAATCCGGCTGAAACGTCGATATATGCAATAAAAACCGAACTTCTCCCCTTTTCAATATCATATCAAGTATTTTATCGAGAAACAAATAGTTGATTGAAAATGAAGTATTTAAGTTTATCATCTAATCAATTATGTGTTTGTATCATTTTTATCGTATATTTAATGAATTAATACCAATAAACTGGAAATTCACAAAAACGTGGAAAAACAGCAAAATATTGCCTAATTCGATAATATTTTGTTTATATCACATAAAGGAAAAGTGAGATGATAAACGTCAAAATATTACTAAATTCGATGATTTTAGTACGAAACAAAATGCAAGAAAACTTGCTTAAAATGCAATATTATGCGAAATTCTGAGATTTGAAGGCCAAATCAAATATCGTGATACTACATGAAATAGTATCGAAATATTGGTAAAAATGAGTCTATTTACGTAATATAAAACTACATGAAAAACGTGAAAAAGTCACTATTTTACCATATTTGAGTATTTTAACTTCAAATCACAGAGCGAGGTTTCGTATTATTTAGAATCAAGAAAAGACATATGACAATGTTGTTTCCAATACAAATGATAAAAATCAATGTGTTTCCATTAGAAATAACTAAAATGTTCCTGATCTTCCGTTTATATTACCGACGAAAGATGTACACGTAAAACCGCTCTAATCCGGCTGAAATGTCGATATATGCAATAAAACAGAAATTCTCCCCTTTTCAATATCTTATCAAGTACTTTAACGAGAAACAAATAGTCGATTGAAAATGAAGTATTTAAGGTTATTTTCTAATCAATTATGTGTTTGCATCATTTTTATCATATATATTAATGAATTAATAACAATAAACTGAAAATTTACAAAAACGTGGAAAAACAGTAAAATATTGCCTAATTCGATGATATTTTGTTTATATCACATAAAGGAAAAGGGAGATGATAAACGTCAAAATATTACTAAATTCGATGCTTTTTAGTACGAAACAAAATGCAAGAAAATTGGCTTAAAATGCAATATTATTCGAAATTCTGAGATTTGAAGGCCAAATCACATATCGTGATAATACATGAAATAGTATCGAAATATTGGTAAAAATGAATATATTTACGTAATATAAAACTACATGAAAAACGTGAAAAAAGTCACTATTATACCAAATTTGAGGATTTTAACTTCGAATCATAAAGTGCGGTTTCGTATTATTTAGATCCAAGAAAAGACATGACAATGTTGTTTCCAATACAAACGATAAAAATCAATGTGTTTTCATTAGAATTAACTAAAATGTTTCTGATTTTCCGTTTATATTACCGATGGAAGATGTTCACGTAAAACCGCTCTATTCCGGCTGAAACGTCAATATATGCAATAAAAACCGAATTTCTTCCCTTTTCAATATTTTACTCAGTATTTCAACGAGAAACAAATAGATGATTGAAGATGAAGTATTTAAAGTTATTATTTAATCAATTATGTGTTTGTATCATTTTTATCGTATATATAATGAATTAATAACAATAAACTGGAAATTCACAAAAACGTGGAAAAACAGCAAAAAATTGCCTAATTCGATGATATATTGTTTATATCACATAAAGGAAAAGGGGGGATGATAAAAGTGAAAATATTACTAAATTCGATGATTTATAGTACGAAACAAAATGCAAGAAAACTTTTCTTAAAATGCAATATTATGCGAAATTCTGAGATTTGAAGGCCAAATCATATATCGTGATACTACATGAAAAAGTATCGAAATATTGGTAAAAATGAATATATTTACGTATTATCAAACTACATGAAAAACGTGAAAAAGTCACTATTATACCAAATTTGAGGTTTTAACTTCGAATCATAAAGCGAGGTTTCGTATTATATAGATCCAAGAAAAGACTCATGACAATGTTGTTTCCAATACAAATGATAAAAATCAATGTGTTTTCATTAGAATGAACTAAAATGTTCCTGATTTTCCGTTTATATTACTGACAGAAGATGTACACGTAAAACCGTTCTAATCCGGCTGAAACGTCGATATATGCAATAAAAACCGAACTTCTCCCCTTTTCAATATCATATCAAGTATTTTAACGAGAAACAAATAGTTGATTGAAAATGAAGTATTTAAGTTTATCATCTAATCAATTATGTGTTTGTATCATTTTTATCGTATATTTAATGAATTAATACCAATAAACTGGAAATTCACAAAACGTGGAAAAACAGCAAAATATTGCCTAATTCGATAATATTTTGTTTATATCACATAAAGGAAAAGTGAGATGATAAACGTCAAAATATTACTAAATTCGATGATTTTTAGTACGAAACAAAATGCAAGAAAACTTGCTATAAATGCAATATTATGCGAAATTCTGAGACTTGAAGGCCAAATCAAATATCGTGATACTACCTGAAATAGTATCGAAATATTGGTAAAAATGAGTCTATTTACGTAATATAAAACTACATGAAAAACGTGAAAAAGTCACTATTTTACCATATTTGAGTATTTTAACTTCAAATCACAGAGCGAGGTTTCGTATTATTAGAATCAAGAAAAGACATATGACAATGTTGTTTCCAATACAAATGATATAAATCAATGTGTTTTCATTAGAATTAACTAAAATGTTCCTGATTTTCCGTTTATATTACCGATGGAAGATGTACACGTAAAACCGCTCTATTCCGGCTGAAACGTCGATATATGCAATAAAAACCGAACTTCTTCCCTTTTCAATATTTTACTCAGTATTTCAACGAGAAACAAATAGATGATTGAAGATGAAGTATTTAAGGTTATTATCTAATCAATTATGTGTTTGTATCATTTTTATCGTATATATAATGAATTAATAACAATAAACTGGAAATTCACAAAAACGTGGAAAAACAGCAGAAAATTGCCTAATTCGATGATATTTTGTTTATAGGCTCTTTATCCCTCTTTTAAGTCGCTGCAACACTTTCTTAAGCCTCTGCATCCCTCTCTTGTGCCTCTGCATCCCTCTCTTCAACTCCTGCATCCCTCTCTTGAGCCTCTGCATCCCTCTCCTGAGCCTTTGCATCACTCCCCTAAGCCTCTGCATCCCTCTCATGATCCTCTGCATCACTCTCATAAACCTCTGCATCACTCTCTTGAGCCTCTGCATAACTCTCTTAAGTGTCTGCATAACTCTCTTCAGCCTCTGCATCCCTCTCTTGAGCCTCTGCAACACTATGCTCAGCCTCTGCATCACTCTCTAAAGCCTCTGAATCCCTCTCCTGAGCCTCTGAATCCCTCTCTTGAGCCTCTGCATCACTCTCTCAAGCCTCTGCATCACTCTCATGAGCCTCTACATCATTCTCTTGAGCCTCTGGATCCCTCTCTTAAACCTCTACATAATTCTCTTGAGCCTCTGCATCGCTCTCATGAGCCTCTGCATCACTCTCTTAAGCCTCTGCATCTCTCTCTTCAGCCTCTGCATCACTCTCTTGACCCTCTGCATCACTCTCTTGAGCCTCTGCATCCCTCTCTTGAGCCTCTGCATCCCTTTCTTGAGCCTCTGCATCACTCTCTTGAGCCTCTGCATCACCCTCTTAAGCCTCTGCATCCCTTTTTTGAGCCTCTGCATCACTTTCTTAAGCCTCTGCATCCCTTTTTTGAGCGTCTGCATCACTCTCTTCAACTCATGAATCCCTCTCATGAGCCTTTGCATCCCTCTCCTGAGCCTTTGCATCACTCTCTTAAGCCTCTGCATTCCTCTCTTGAGATTCTGCGTCACTCTTAAGAGCATCTGCATCCCTCTCTTGTGCCTCTGCATCCCTCACTTGAGCCTTTGCATCCCTCTCTTGAGCCCCTGCATCCCTCTCTTGAGCCTCTGCATCCCTCTCTTGAGCCTCTGCATCCCTCTCTTAAGCCTCTGCATCATTCTCTTATGCCTCTGCATCACTCTCGTAAGCCTCGGAATCACTCTCTTGAGCCTCTGCATCCCTCTCATGAGCCTTTGCATCACTCTCTTAAGCCTCTGCATCCCTCTCTTGTGCATCTGCATCCCTCACTTCACCCTCTGCATCCCTCTCTTGAGCTTCTGCATACCTCTCTTGAGCCTCTGCATCCCTCTCTTGAGCCTCTGCATCCCTCTCTCAAGCTTCTGCATCACTCTCTTAAGCTTCTGCATCACGCTCTTAAGCCTCTGAATCACTCTCTTGAGCCTCTGCATCACTCTCTTGAGCCCCTGCATCCCTCTCTTGAGCCTCTGCATCACTCTTTTCAGCCTCTGCATCACCCTCTTAAGCCTCTGCATCACTCTCTTGGGCCTCTGCATCCCTCTCCTTAGCCTCTACCTCACTCTCTTAAGCCTCTGCATCTCTCTCGTAAGCCTCTGAATCACTCTCTTAAGCCTCTGCATCACTCTCTAGAGCCTCTGCATCACTCACTTCAGCCTTTGCATAACTCTTTTAAGCCCCTGCTTCCCTCTCTTGATCCTCTGCATCACTCTCTTGAGCCTCTGCATCACTCTCTCTTTATCGTCTGCATCACTCTCTTGAGCCTCTGCATCACTCTCTTCGGCCTCTGCATCACTCTCTTAAGCCTCTGCTTCCCTCTCTTGATCCTCTACATCACTGTCTTGAACCTCTGCATCACTCTTATGATCCTTTGCTTCACTCTCTTGAGACTCTGCATCACTCTCTTGAGCCTCTACATCACTCTCTTGAGCCTCTGTATTACTCTGTTGAGCCTCTTCATCACTCTCTTATGCCTCTGCATCTCTCTCTTCTGCCTCTGCATCACTCTCTTGAGCCTCTGCATCCCTCTCTGGAGCCTCAGCATCCCTATCTTGAACCTCTGCAGCACTCTCTTGAGCCTCTGCATCATTCTCTTGAACCTCTGCATCCCTCTCTTCAGCTTCTGCATCACTCTCTTAAGCCTCTGATTTCCTCTCTTGATCCTCTGCATCACTCTCTTGAGCTTGTGCATCACTCTCTTGAGCCTCTGCGTCCCTCTCTTGAGCTTCTGCATCCCTCTCCTGAGCCTCTGCATCACTCTCTTGAGCCTCTGCATCACCCTTTTAAGCCTCTGCATCCCTTTTTTGAGCCTCTGCATCCCTTTCTTGAGCGTCTGCATCACTCTCTTGAACTCGTGAATCCCTCTCATGAGCCTTTGCATCCTTCTCCTGAGCCTTTGCATCACTCTCTTAAGCCTCTGCATTTCTCTCTTGAGATTCTGCGTCACTCTTCAGAGCATCTGCATCCCTCTCTTGTGCCTCTGCATCCCTCACTTGAGCCTTTGCATCCCTCTCTTGAGCCCCTGCA
This sequence comes from Procambarus clarkii, assembly GCF_040958095.1. NCBI lineage: Eukaryota > Metazoa > Arthropoda > Malacostraca > Decapoda > Cambaridae > Procambarus > Procambarus clarkii. The sequence goes on from NW_027189723.1 coordinate 18,977, forward strand.
TCCTCTCTTGAGCCTCTGCATCCCTCTCTTGAGCCTCTGCATCCCTCTCTTAAACCTCTGCATCACTCTCGTAAGCCTCTGAATCACTCTCTTGAGCCTCTGAATCCTCTCTTGAACTCCTGCATCCCTCTCATGAGCCTCTGCATCCCTCTCTTGAGCCTTTGCATCACTCTCTTAAGCCTCTGAATCCCTCTGTTGAGCCTCTGCATCACTCTCAAGAGCTTCTGCATCCTTCTCTTGTGCATCTGCATCCCTCACTTGAGCCTGTGCATCCCTCTCTTGAGCTTCTGCATCCCTCTCTTGAGCCTCTGCATCCCTCTCTTGAGCCTCTGCATCCCTCTCTCAAGCCTCTGCATCACTCTCTTAAGCCTCTGCATCACGCTCTTAAGCCTCTGAATCACTCTCTTGAGCCTCTGCATCACTATCTTGAGCCCCTGCATCCCTCTCTTGAGCCTCTGCATCACTCTCTTGAGCTTCTGCATAACCCTCTTAAGCCTCTGCATCACTCTCTTGGACCTCTGCATCCCTCTCCTTAGCCTCTACCTCACTCTCTTAAGCCTCTGCATCACTCTCGTAAGCCTCTGAATCACTCTCGTAAGCCTCTGCATCACTCTCTAGAGCCTCTGCATCACTCCTTTCAGCCTTTGCATAACTCTCTTAAGCCTCTGCTTCCCTCTCTTGATCCTCTGCATCACTCTCTTGAGCCTCTGCATCACTCTCTTTATCGTCTGCATCACTCTCTTGAGCCTCTGCATCCCTCTCTGCGTCACTCTCTTCGGCCTCTGCATCACTCTCTTAAGCCTATGCTTTCCTCTCTTGATCCTCTGCATCACTCTCTTGAACCTCTGCATTACTCTCATGATCCTCTGCTTCACTCTCTTGAGCATCTACATCACTCTCTTGAGCCTCTACATCACTCTCTTGAGCCTCTGCATCCCTCTCTGGAGCCTCAGCATCCCTCTCTTGAACCTCTGCAGCACTCTCTTGAGCCTCTGCATCATTCTCTTGAACCTCTGCATCCCTCTCTTAAGCCTCTGCATCACTCTCTGGAGCCTCTGCAACCCTCTCTTAAGCCTCTGCATCACTCACTTAAGCCTATGCATCACTCTCTTCAGCCTCTGCATCCCTGTCTTGAGCCTCTGCATCATTCGCTTAAGCATCTGCATCACTCTCTTGAGCCGCTGCATCACTCTCTTGAGCCTCTGCACCCCTCTCTTAAGCCTCTGCATCACTCTCTTAAGCCTCTGCATCACTCTCTTTAGCCTCTGCATCACTCTCTTGAGCCTCTGCACCCCTCTCTTAAGCCTCTGCATCACTCCCTTAAGCCTCTGCATCACTCTCTTAAGCCGCTGCATAACTCGCTTGAGTCTCTGCATCACTCTTGAGACTCTGCATCCCTCTCTTGAGCCTCTGCATAACTCTCTTGAGTCTCTGAATCCCTCTCCTGAGCCTCTGAATCCCTCTCGAAAGCCTCTGCATCACTCACTTTAGCCTCTGCATCACTTTCGTAAGCCTCTGAATCACTCTCTTGAGCCCCTGCATCCCTCTCTTGAGCTACTGCATCACTCTCCTGAGCCTCTGCATCACCCTCTTAAGGCTCTTTATCCCTCTTTTAAGCCGCTGCAACACTTTCTTTAGCCTCTGCATCCCTTTCTTGAGCCTATGCATCCCTCTCTTCAACTGCTGCATCCCTCTCTTGAGCCTCTGCATCCCTCTCCTGAGCCTTTGCATCACTCCCTTAAGCCTCTGCATCCCTCTCATGATCCTCTGCATCGCTTTCATAAACCTCTGCATCACTCTCTTGAGCCTCTGCATAACTCTCTTAAGTGTCTGCATAACTCTCTTCAGCCTCTGCATCCCTCTCTTGAGCCTCTGCAACACTATGCTCAGCCTCTGCATCACTCTCTCAAGCCTCTGCATCACTCTCATGAGCCTCTACATCATTCTCTTGAGCCTCTGCATCCCTCTCTTAAGCCTCTACATCATTCTCTTGAGCCTCTGCATCGCTCTCATGAGCCTCTGCATCACTCGCTTAAGCCTCTGTATTTCTCTCTTCAGCCTCTGCATTTCTCTCTTCAGCCTCTGCATCCCTCTCTTGAACCTCTGCATCACTCTCTTGAGCCTCTGCATCACCCTCTTAAGCCTCTGCATCCCTTTTCTGAGCCTCTGCATCACTTTCTTAAGCATCTGCATCCCTTTTTTGAGCGTCTGCATCACTCTCTTGAACTCGTGAATCCCTCTCATGAGCCTTTGCATCCATCTCCTGAGTCTTTGCATCACTCTCTTAGGCCTCTGCATTCCTCTCTTGAGATTCTGCGTCACTCTTAAGAGCATCTGCATCCCTCTCTTGTGCCTCTGCATCCCTCACTTGAGCCTTTGCATCCCTCTCTTGAGCCCCTGCATCCCTCTCTTCAGCCTCTGCATCCCTCTCTTGAGCCTCTGCATCCCTCTCGTAAGCCTCGGAATCACTCTCTTGAGCCTCTGCATCCCTCTCATGAACTCCTGCATCCCTCTCATGAGCCTCTGCATCCCTCTCTTGAGCCTTTGCATCACTCTCTTAAGCCTCTGCATCCCTCTCTTGTGCATCTGCATACCTCTCTTGAGCCTCTGCATCCCTCTCTTGAGCCTCTGCATCCCTCTCTCAAACTTCTGCATCATTCTCTTAAGCTTCTGCATCACGCTCTTAAGCCTCTGAATCACTCTCTTGAGCCTCTGCATCACTCTATTGAGCCCCTGCATCCCTCTCTTGAGCCTCTGCATCACTCTTTTCAGCCTGTGCATCACCCTCTTAAGCCTCTGCATCACTCTCTTGGGCCTCTGCATCCCTCTCCTTAGCCTCTACCTCACTCTCTTAAGCCTCTGCATCTCTCTCGTAAGTCTCTGAATCACTCTCCTAAGCCTCTGCATCACTCTCTAGAGCCTCTACATCACTCTCTTGAGCCTCTGCATCACTCTCTCTTTATCGTCTGCATCACTCTCTTGAGCCTCTGCATCCCTCTCTGCATCACTCTCTTCGGCCTCTGCATCACTCTCTTAAGCCTCTGCTTCCCTCTCTTGATCCTCTACATCACTCTCTTGAACCTCTGCATCACTCTCATGATCCTTTGCTTCACTCTCTTGAGCCTCTGCATCACTCTCTTGAGCTTCTGCATCACTCTCTTGAGCCTCTGCATCCCTCTCTTGAGCTTCTGCATCCCTCTCTTGAGCCTCTGCATCACTCTCTTGAGCCTCTGCATCACCATTTTAAGCCTCTGCATCCCTTTGTTGAGCCTCTGCATCCCTTTCTTGAGCGTCTGCATCACTGTCTTGATCTCGTGAATCTCTCTCATGAGCCTTTGCATCCCTCTCCTGAGCCTTTGCATCACTCTCTTAAGCCTCTGCATTCCTCTCTTGAGATTCTGCGTCACTCCTAAGAGCATCTGCATCCCTCTCTTGTGCCTCTGCATCCCTCTCTTGAGACTTTGCATCACTCTCTTAAGCCTCTGCATCCCTCTGTTGAGCCTCTGCATCACTCTCAAGTACTTCTGCATCCTTCTCTTGTGCATCTGCATCCCTCACTTGAGCCTCTGCATCCCTCTCTTGAGCTTCTGCATCCCTCTCTTGAGCCTCTGCATCCCTCTCTTGAGCCTCTACATCCCTCTCTCAAGCCTTTGCATCACTCTCTTAAGCCTCTGCATCACGCTCTTAAGCCTCTGAATCACTCTCTTGAGCCTCTGCATCACTCTCTTGAGCCCCTGCATCCCTTTCTTGAGCCTCTGCATCACTCTCTTGAGCTTCTGCATAACCCTCTTAAGCCTCTGCATCACTCTCTTGGGCCTCTGCATTCCTCTACTTAGCCTCTACCTCACTCTCTTAAGCCTCTGAATCACTCTCTTAAGCCTCTGCATCACTCTCTAGAGCCTCTGCATCACTCTTTTCAGCCTTTGCATAACTTTCTTAAGCCTCTGCTTCCCTCTCTTGATCCTCTGCATCACTCTCTTGAGCCTCTGCATCACTCTCTTTATCGTTTGCATCACTCTCTTGAGCCTCTGCATCCCTCTCTGCATCACTCTCTTCGGCCTCTGCATCACTCTCTTAAGCCTCTGCTTTCCTCTCTTGATCCTCTGCATCACTCTCTTGAACCTCTGCATCACTCTCATGATCCTCTGCTTCACTCTCTTGAGCCTCTGCATCACTCTCCTGAGCCTCTACATCACTCTCTTGAGCCTCTGCATCCCTCTCTGAAGCCTCAGCATCCCTCTCTTGAAGCTCTGCAGCACTCTCTTGAGCCTCTGCATCATTCTCTTGAACCTCTGCATCCCTCTCTTAAGCCTCTGCATCACTCACCTAAGCCTATGCATCACTCTCTTCAGCCTCTGCATCCCTGTCTTGAGCCTCTGCATCATTCGCTTAAGCATCTGCATCACTCTCTTGAGCCTCTGCATCACTCTCTTGAGCCTCTGCACCCCTCTCTTAAGCCTCTACATCACTCTCTTAAGCCTCTGCATCACTCTCTTTAGCCTCTGCATCACTCTCTTGAGCCTCTGCATCACTCTCTTGAGCCTCTGCATCCCTCTCTTGAGCCTCTGCATCACTTTCTTGAGCTTATGCACCACTCTCATGAGCCTCAACGAGAAACAAATAGATGATTGAAAATGAAGTATTTAAGGTTATTATCTAATCAATTATGTGTTTGTAAAATTTTTATCGTATATTTAATGAATTAATACCATTAAACTGGAAATTAACAAAAACGTGGAAAAACAGCAAAATATTGCCTAATTCGATGATATTTTGTTTATATCACATAAATAAAAAGGGGGATGATAAACGTCAAAATATACTAAATTTGATGATTTATAGTACGAAACAAAATGCAAGAAAACTTGCCTAAAATGCAATATTATGCGAAATTCTGAGATTTGAAGGCTAAATCACATATCGTGATACTACATGAAATAGTATCGAAATATTGGTAAAATGAATATATTTTCGTAATATCAAACAACATGAAAAAAGTGAAAAAAGTCAATATTATACCAAATTTGAGGATTTTATCTTCGAATCATGAAGCGAGGTTTCGTTTTATTTAGATCCAAGAAAAGACATATTACAATGTTGTTTCCAATACAAATGATAAAAATCAATGTGGTTTCATTAGAATGAACTAAAATGTTCCTGATTTTCCGTTTATATTACCGATGGAAGATGTATACATAAAACAGCTCTAATCCGGCGGAAACGTCGATATATACAATAAAAACAGAAATTCTCCCTTTTTCAATATCTTAACAAGTATTTTAACGAGAAACAAATAGTTGATTGAAAATGAGGTATTTAAGGTTAATTTCTATTCAATTATGTGTTTGCATCATTTTTATCATATATATTAATGAATTAATAACAATAAACTGAAAATTTACAAAAACGTGGAAAAACAGTAAAATATTGCATAATTCGATGATATTTTGTTTATATCACATAAAGGAAAAGTGAGATGATAAACGTCAAAATATTCCTAAATTCGATGATTTTTAGTACGAAACAAAATGCAAGAAAACTTGCTTAAAATGCAATATTATGCGAAATTCTGAGATTTGAAGGCCAAATCACATATCGTGATACTACATGAAATAGTATCGAAATATTGGTAAAAATGAGTCTATTTACGTAATATAAAATTACATGAAAAACATGCAAAGAGTCACTATTATACCAAATTTGAGGTTTTATCTTCGAATCATAAAGCGAGGTTTCGTATTATTTAGATCCAAGAAAAGACATATGACAATGTTGTTTCCAATACAAATGATAAAAACCAATGTGTTACCATTAGAATATACTAAAATGTTCCTGATTTTCCGTTTATATTACCGATGGAAGATATACACGTAAAACCGTTCTATTCCGGCTGAAACGTCGATATATGCAATAAAAACCGAACTTCTCCCCTTTTCAATATGTTTCTCAGTATTTCAACGAGAAACAAATAGATGATTGAAAATGAAGTATATAAGGTTATTATCTAATCAATTATGTGTCTGTATCCTTTTTATCGTATATTTAATGAATTGATAACAATAAACTGAAAACTCACAAAAACGTGGAAAAACAGCAAAATATTGCCTAATTCGATTATATTTTGTTTATATCACATAAAGGAAAAGGGGGATGATAAACGTCAAAATATTACTAAATTCAATGATTTTTAGTACAAAAACATGCTTAAAATGCAAAATATGCGAAATACTGAGATTTGAAGACCAAATCACATATCGTGATACAACATGAAATAGTATCGAAATATTGGTAAAATGAATATATTTGCGTAATATCAAACTACAAAAAAAACGTGAAAAGAGTCACTATTATACCAAATTTGAGGTTTTATCTTCGAATCATAAAGCGAGGTTTCGTATTATTTAGATCCAAGAAAAGACATATGACAATGTTGTTTCCAATACAAATGATAAAAACCAATGTGTTACCATTAGTATGAACTAAAATGTTCCTGATTTTCCGTTTATATTACCGATGGAAGATGTACACGTAAAACCGCTCTATTCCGGCTGAAACGTCGATATATGCAATAAAAACCGAACTTCTTCCCTTTTCAATATTTTGCTCAGTATTTCAACGAGAAACAAATAGATGATTGAAAATGAAGTATTTAAGGATATTATCTAATCAATTATGTGTTTGTATCCTTTTTATCGTATATTTAATGAATTGATAACAATAAACTGGAAATTCACAAAAACGTGGAAAAACAGCAAAAAATTGCCTAATTCGATGATATTTTGTTTATATCACATAACGGAAAAGGGGGGATGATAAACGTGAAAATATTGCTAAATTCGATGATTTATAGTACGAAACAAAATGCAAGAAAACTTGCTTAAAATGCAATATTATGCGAAATTCTGAGATTTGAAGGCCAAATCACATATCGTGATACTACATGAAATAGTATCGAAATATTGGTAAGAATGAGTCTATTTACGTAATATAAAACTACATGAAAAACGTGAAAAAGTCACTATTTTACCATATTTGAGGATTTTAACTTCAAATCACAGAGCGAGGTTTCGTATTATTTAGAATCAAGAAAAGACATATGACAATGTTGTTTCCAATACAAATGATATAAATCAATGTGTTTTCATTAGAATTAACTAAAATGTTCCTGATTTTCCGTTTATATTACCGATGGAAGATGTACACGTAAAACCGCTCTATTCCGGCTGAAACGTCGATATATGCAATAAAAACCGAACTTCTTCTCTTTTCAATATTTTGCTCAGTATTTCAACGAGAAACAAATAGATGATTGAAGATGAAGTATTTAAGGTTATTATCTAATCAATTATGTGTTTGTATCATTTTTATCGTATATATAATGAATTAATAACAATAAACTGGAAATTCAGAAAAACGTGGAAAAACAACAAAAAATAGCCTAATTCGATGATATTTTGTTTATATCACATAAAGGAAAAGGGGGGATGATAAACGTGAAAATATTACTAAATTTTTATGATTTATAGTACGAAACAAAATGCAAGAAAACTTTTCTTAAAATGCAATATTATGCGAAATTCTGAGATTTGAAGGCCAAATCACATATCGTGATACTACATGAAATATTATCGAAATATTGGTAAAAATTATTCTATTTACGTAATATAAAACTACATGAAAAACGCGCAAAGAGTCACTATTATACCAAATTTGAGGTTTTATCTTCGAATCATAAAGTGAGGTTTCGTATTATTTAGATCCAAGAAAAGACATATGACAATGTTGTTTCCAATACAAATGATAAAAACCAATGTGTTACCATTAGAATGAACTAAAATGTTCCTGATTTTCCGTTTATATTACCGATGGAAGATATACATGTAAAACCGCTCTATTCCGGCTGAAACGTCGATATATGCAATAAAAACCGAACTTCTCCCCTTTTCAATATGTTTCTCAGTATTTCAACCAGAAACAAATAGATGATTGAAAATGAAGTATATAAGGTTATTATCTAATCAATTATGTGTTTGTATCCTTTTTATCGTATATTTAATGAATTGATAACAATAAACTGAAAATTCACAAAAACGTGGAAAAACAGCAAAATATTGCCTAATTCGATTATATTTTGTTTATATCACATAAAGGAAAAGGGGGATGATAAACGTCAAAATATTACTAAATTCAATGATTTTTAGTACGAAAACATGCTTAAAATGCAAAATATGCGAAATACTAAGATTTGAAGACCAAATCACATATCGTGATACAACATGAAATAGTATCGAAATATTGGTAAAATGAATATATTTACGTAATATCAAACTACAAAAAAAAAACGTGAAAAAGTCACTATTATATCAAATTTGAGGATTTTATCTTCGAATCATAGAGCGAGGTTTCGTATTATTTAGATCCAAGAAAAGACATATGACAATGTTGTTTCCAATACAAATGATAAAAATCAATATGTTTTCATTAGAATTAACTAAAATGTTCCTGATTTTCCGTTTATATTACTGACGGAAGATGTATACATAAAACCGCTCTAATCCGGCGGAAACGTCGATATATGCAATAAAAACAGAAATTCTCCCTTTTTCAATATCTTAACAAGTATTTTAACGAGAAACAAATAGTTTATTGAAAATGAGGTATTTAAGGTTAATTTCTATTCAATTATGTGTTTGCATCATTTTTATCGTATATTTAATGAATTAATAACAATAAACTGAAAATTTACAAAAACGTGTAAAAGCAGCATAATATTGCCTAATTCGATGATATTATGTTTATATCACGTAAAGGAAAAGTGAGATGATAAACGTCAAAATATTGCCAAATTCGATGATTTTTAGTACGAAACAAAATGCAAGAAAACTTGCTAAATATGCAATATTATACGAAATTCTGAGATTTGAAGGCTAAATCACATATCGTGATACTACATGAAATAGTATCGAAATATTGGTAAAAATGAATATATTTACGTAATATAAAACTACATGAAAAACGTGAAAAGAGTCACTATTATACCAAATTTGAGGTTTTAACTTCGAATCATAGAGCGAGGTTTCGTATTATTTAGATCCAAGAAAAGACATATGACAATGTTGTTTCCAATACAAATAATAAAAACCAATGTGTTACCATTAGAATGAACTAAAATGTTCCTGATTTTCCGTTTATATTACCGATGGAAGATGTACACGTAAAACCACTCTATTCCGGCTGAAACGTCGATATATGCAATAAAAACCGAACTTCTCCCCTTTTCAATATGTTTCTCAGTATTTTAACGAGAAACAAATAGATGATTGAAAATGAAGTATTTAAGGTTATTATCTAATCAATTATGTGTTTGTATCCTTTTTATCGTATATTTAATGAATTGATAACAATAAACTGAAAATTCACAAAAACGTGGAAAAACAGCAAAATATTGCCTAATTCGATTATATTTTGTTTAGATCCAAGAAAAGACATATGACAATGTTGTTTCCAATACAAATGATAAAAACCAATGTGTTTTCATTAGAATTAACTAAAATGTTCCTGATATTTCGTTTATATTACCGATGGAAGATGTACACGTAAAACCGCTCTATTCTGGCTGAAACGTCGATATATGCAATAAAAACCGAACTTCTCCCCTTTTCAATATCTTACTCAGTATTTCAACGAGAAACAAATAGATGATTGAAAATGAAGTATTTAAGGTTATTATCTAATCAATTATGTGTTTGTATAATTTTTATCGTATATTTAATGAATTAATACCAATAAACTGGAAATTAACAAAAACGTGGAAAAACAGCAAAATATTGCCTAATTCGATGATATTTTGTTTATATCATATAAATAAAAAGGGGGGATGATAAAGGTCAAAATATACTAAATTTGATGATTTATAGTACGAAACAAAATGCAAGAAAACTTGCCTAAAATGCAATATTATGCGAAATTCTGAGATTGGAAGGCCAAATCACATATCGTGATACTACATGAAAGAGTATCGAAATATTGGTAAAAATGAATATATTTTCGTAATATCAAACAACATGAAAAACGTGAAAAAAGTCACTATTATACCAAATTTGAGGATTTTATCTTCGAATCATAAAGCGAGGTTTCGTATTATTTAGATCCAAGAAAAGACATATGACAATGTTGTTTCCAATACAAATGATAAAAATCAATGTGGTTTCATTAGAATGAACTAAAATGTTCCTGATTTTCCGTTTATATTACCGATGGAAGATGTAACCGTAAAACCGGTCTATTCCAGCTGAAACGTCGATATATGCAATAAAAACCGAACTTCTCCCCTTTTCAATATCTTACTCAGTATTTCAACGAGAAACAAATAGATGATTGAAAATGAAGTATTTAAGGTTATTATCTAATCAATTACGTGTTTGCATCATTTTTATCGTATATTTTATGAATTAATAACAATAAACTGGATATTCACAAAAACGTGGAAAGACGGCAAAATATTGCCTATTTCGATGATACTTTGTTTAAATCACATAAAGGAAAAGGGGATGACAAGCGTCAAAATATTGCTAAATTCGATGATGTTGAGTGCGAAACAAAATGCAAGAAAACTTGCTTAAAACGCAATATTATCCAAATTCTAAGATATGAAGGTCAAATCACATATCGTGATACTATATGAAATAGTATCGAAATATTGGTAAAAATGAATATATTTACGTAATATCAAACTACATAAAATACGTGAAAAAGTCACTATTATAAAACAATTTGAGGATTTTAACTTCGAATCTTAAAGCGAGGTTTCGTATTATTTAGATCCAAGAAAAGACATATGACAATGTTGTTTCCAATACAAATGATAAAAATCAATGTGTTTTCATTAGAATGAACTAAAATGTTCCTGATTTTCCGTTAATATTACCGATGGAAGATGTACACGTAAAACCGCACAATTCCGGCTGAAACGTCGATATATGCAATAAAAACCGAACTTCTCCCCTTTTCAATATCTTACTCAGTATTTCAATGAGAAACAAATAGATGATTGAAGATGAAGTATTTAAGTTTATTATCTAATCAATTACATGTTTGCATCTCTTTTATCGTATATTTAATGAATTAATTCCAATAAACTGAAAATTCACAGAAACGTGGAAAAACGGCAAAATATTGCCTAATTCGATGATATTTTGTTTAAATCACATAAAGGAAAAGGGGATGATAAACGTCAAAATATTGCTAAATTCGTTAATTTTTAGGTCGAAACAAAATGCAAGAAACTTGCTTAAAAATGCAACATTTGCGAAATTTTGAGATATGAAGGCCAAATCTCATATCGTGAGAAAACATGAAGTAGTGTCGATATATTGGTAAAAACGAATATATTTACGTAAAATCACACCACATGAAAAAAAGCCTCTGCATCACTCTCTTGATCCTCTGCATAACTCTCTTGAGTCTCTGCATCACTCTCTTGAGCCACTGCATCCCTCTCTTGAGCCTCTGCATAACTCTCTTGAGTCTCTGAATCCCTCTCTTGAGCCTCTGAATCCCTCTCGTAAGCCTCTGCATCACTCACTTTAGCCTCTGCATCACTTTCGTAAGCCTCTGAATCACTCTCATGAGCCTCTGCATCCCTCTCATGGGCCTCTCCATAACTCCCTTGTGTCTCTGAATCCCTCTCTTGAGCCTCTGAATCCCTCTCTTGAGCCTCTGAATCCCTCTCGTAAGCCTCTGCATCACTCACTTTAGCCTCTGCATCACTTTCGTAAGCCTCTGAATCACTCGCTTGAGCCTCTGCATCCCTCTCTTGAGCCTCTGCATCCCTCTCTTGAACTCCTGCAACCCTCTCTTGAGCTTTTCATGTAGTTCGATATTACGTAAATATATTCATTTTTAACAATATTTCGATACTATTTCATGTAGGATCACGATATGTGATTTGGCATTCAAATGTTAGAATTTCGCATAATATTGCATTTTAATCATGTTTTCTTGCATTTCGTTTCGTACCCATGGAGAAGTGAGGGAAGACCCAGGCTTACCTTTTAACAATAACTTCCCCTGAGTCTTAGAATTTAGCAATATTTTGACGTTTATCATCTCCTTTTCCTTTATGTGATTTAAACAAAATATCATCGAATTAGGCAATATTTTGCCGTTTTTCCACGTTTTTGTGAATTTTCAGTCTATGGGTATTAATTCATTATATATACGATAAAAATGATGCAAACACATAATTGATTAGATAATAACCTTAAATACTTCATTTTCAATCATCTATTTGTTTCTCGTTAAAATACTGAGTAAGATATTGAAAAGGGGAGAAGTTCTGTTTTTATTGCATATTCATATTGCATATATTATTATTGCATATATTATTGCATGTTTTTATTGCATTCCTGACGTTTCAGCCGGAATAGAGCGGTTTTCGTTTACATCTTCCATCGGTAATATAAACGGAAAATCAGGAACATTTTAGTTAATTCTAATGAAAACACATTGATTTTTATCATTTGTATTGGAAACAACATTGTCATATGTCTTTTCTTGGATCTAAATATTACGAAACCTCGCTCTATGATTTGAAGTTAAAATCCTCAAATATGGTTAAATAGTGATTTTTTTCACGTTTTTAATGTAGTTTCATATTACGAAAATATATTCATTTTTACCAATATTTCGATACTATTTCATGTAGTATCACGATATGTGATTTGGCCTTCAAATCTCAGAATTTCGCATAAATTTGCATTTTAAGCAAGTTTTCTTGCATTTTGTTTCGTACGAAAAATCATCGAATTTAGCAATATTTTGACGTTTATGATCCCCTTTTCCTTTATGTGATTTAAACAAAATATCATCGAATTAGGCAATATTTTGCCGTTTTTCCACGTTTTTGTGAATTTTCAGTTTATTGGTATTAATTCATTATATATATGATAAAAATGATGCAAACACATAATTGATTAGATAATAACCTTAAATACTTCATTTTCAATCAACTATTTGTTTCTCGTTAAAATACTGAGTAAGATATTGAAAAGGGGAGAAGTTCTGATTTTATTGCATATATCGACGTTTCAGAAGGAATAGAGCGGTTTTCGTGTACATCTTCCATCGGTAATATGAACGGAAAATCAGGAACATTTTCGATAATTCTAATGAAAACACATTGATTTTTATCATTTGTATTGGAAACAACATTGTCATATGTCTTTTCTTGGATCTAAATAATACGAAACCTCGCCGTTTTTCCACGTTTACGTGAATTTTCAGTTTAATGTTATTAATTCATTAAATACCTGCATAAATTTCGCTTTATGACCTGCATAAAGCGAAACCGTCGCTCTGCCGTCCAGTCCAAGTGGTTAGGCCATACGTGGCAAGGGTTCCGAGAGTTCTTCTACTCCCCGAACAAGAACTTTTATAAGTGCCTCTTGAATACATCCACCTTTTTTCCGGTAATATTTCTAATGCTTGCTGGGGGAGGGGGGGGGGTGATACTGAACAGCCGTGGACCTCTGATGCTCAGACAGTGCTCTCTGATTGTGCCTATGGCATCTCTACTCCTCACTGGTTCTATTCTGCATTTCCTTCTGTATCTTTCGCTCCAGTATGTTGTTATTCTACTGTGCAAATTTGGGACCTGACCTCCCTGTCTTCTATGTATATATTATTTGATACCTCTCTCTCCTCTCTTTTTCAGAAGAATACACTTTGAGAGCTTTGAAACGGCCCCAATAATTTAGGCGTTTTTTCTTTTTTATACGTGCCGTATATGTTCTCTGTAGTCCCTCTAATTCAGACATCTCTCCTGCTCTGAAAGAGGAAGCGAGTACAGAGCAGTAATAAAGACGAGACAGCACCAATTATTTAAATAGTATTAGCATTGCTGTGGGATCTCTGGTGCCACGTCTGTGGCACTCACACATCTGTGGCACTCACACGTCTGTGGCACTCACACGTCTGTGGCACTCACACTTCTGTGGCATTCGCACGTCTGTGGCACTCGCACGTCTGTGGCACTCACACGTCTGGGACACTCGCACGTTTGTGGAACTCGCACGTCTGTGACACTCGCATGTGTGTGGCACTCACGTCTCTGGCACTCAGACGTCTGTGGCACTCACGTCTCTGGCACTCGCACGTCTGTGGCAGTCGCACGTCTCTAACACTCACACTGCTTCTAACACGGATTTTCGCTCCATAATAAATACATTCCAGTCACCTAAAACAAAAAATTCGTGTTCTATACTATATTCCTTTTAGTACACATTACATTAATCTTCACTGAAAAAGAAGTTTTTAACTGGCTTGAGAGAAATATAGGCTCTCTGGGGGAAGAAGACTACAGCTTATGATATTCTGCAAAAGTACAACTCCTAATATAATTTTTTGGGCATCGCAGTCTTGAAGACTTTCAACGAGGAGCTGGATGGCACCAGTTGGTGCTGTATGCGTTCCCTGTTCTTCCCCCCTCTCTGCGTTGCCCTGTGAACGAAACCACGGTAGCAAGATGGTGGGTGTCAACACCACGCAGTACTCCAGCAGGTATATTTCCTTCAGTCCGCATGTTATCTGAGCGATCTTAAACTCCCCGAGGGCGTGGATGTAAGTCCGCCTCTCCTGGACGAACACCCTTCCCAAAGTCGGGAGTTGACTTTCTGAACCGTTTAACTCGCATCGTGGTCGTAGACTACGTTCTGTCACTTGGGCACGTGACAGAACGCAAGTCACCTGTCGCCAAGTGACTGTCACATTCTGTCACGTGGGCACTTGGTGGGTGAGCTGTTCTATGACCAGAATTCAGAAGTTGTCACTATAGGCTTCTCCGGGACCACCTGTGGTGCCCACATACATTTCAGAGCTTCACCTACGCCAAAAACAACCAACCAGTTGTCAAGGTATACCTCGGCCCCGCTAAGGTTTACAGTGGAGTAATGCTCCTGGTCTCCCACTTCTTCCGTTACGTCACAATCTTCCATAACAGCGTGTGAAAGGAAGGTAATTACCAGGATGAAGCACCAAGCCATTACGACTATATAGCACTTGGAAGGGCTACAAGAATTTAGGATAGGACAGAGGGAAGGAATAGTACCCAACCACTTGGGCGGTCGGGGGATTGAACGGCGACCTGATTAGCAATGTGAAGCGCCTTGTGTTTAAGTTGAACTTGCCAATTGCTGGGTTTTCATTGCCTAGTTTACGCAATTCAAAATATGTGGGTGTGTGGACCAAGAGCTGGAGCCAGGGCTGGCGCTCGCGAATGAAACTTGTATGGTATTCTGGAGCCAGAGGTGACGTCACACCTTCCTCGTAGCCATAATCCACCATATTCTAATATCACTATTAGAGTATGTCATTATCAGAGCCCATCCTCCTAAGGGCTTTGGTAGTAAATATAGTAACGATTAGGACCGTAGTATATATACCGACGGACAACGAAATTAGAGAGCAGAAATTGACACTATTGAGTTGGACAAACTGGAAAACTACTTTTTACTTGTATTGCAAAGACAAACTAAACTAACCTAACCTTCCTAGGATTGTGTGGCACGCACACACGCACGCACGTGTTTACCCCCGTCAAGACTGGTTTCCTTCAGGAGGTGACACGTCTACAAGCGAGTGTGGATGGCTTCCGTTCCTCTCTCCTGCTTGCTGCAACTATGGTGCATGAAGACACACATTGCCCTACGTTACTTCATCTGGTGGTCGAGCCCATCCAGCGGTTGAGACCTCTGGGCAACAGCAACAGTGTGAGGGCACAGCTTCTGTGAGGTTCAACAAGGCCCACCTAGATCAGTCGGCCCAGCTAGCTAGCATGTTTGGGCACACATTGGTTCAAGTGGGAACTGTGAAGTTGGTATCAGTTGCTGGGTTACCTTTCAGACCCTTCAGTGGTTAGGCTACATATATATACTCCCCTGAGGTTGCCCTGTGCCTTTCCTTGATGGACCATGTGGTTGGGTTGCAAGGCACTGTTCCACTGCTCCGGCTGCGTTATACTCACACCCGGTTTCATCATTGACTTACATCCGGCTTCGTCTTTGACTCGCCCTTCTGCACCTCTCCATACCCTGGCCACTTACTTCCTTGAACGTCTCCCACGTTCCCAGTAGTGACTAACTACACACGTGGAGTAACTTCACTTCTTTTACAACTGCATCTTTAATTAGGGAAGCTCTACAGCGCCATAATTGTACTCGAACCAGAACCAATGCCCCTAACTGCTTAAACTTGTCATGCGCGGTGACTGTTGTCGCTGACGAGTGTGGGTGTCGTAAAGATCTTTGGTCCATTTACTACGGTCAGAATATTTTGATGTCATAACTGATGATCCCACTGCCACTGATGGTCCCACTGTTACTGATGATCCCATTGCCACTGATGCTTTATACACATATGAACACCTTGTTGACTGTAGGTGTGAGATTTTTCATCATAATATTCTAGTATTACATCGTCAACTTTAAACTGAAAGTCTAGATGGGCCTCCTGAGGAAGCACCTGCTTAGCTAACACGCTAAGTGTAGTAAGCAGCTCATTCGCCACTCTAGAGACCATAGAAAAAATGACTAGGCGCGAGCAAACGCCGAGACCTCAAAAAGTTTGAAATCTCTTATCCTAAGCCGTCGACCTTCGTCATTCGCTGGAGCGAATCTAATGAGTCACAGATTCTCTCGAGATATTTTGTTGTGTGGTGCTATGAAGTCAGCTCGGGGTGTAACGAAAGACAGCGTTCAACTTAACAAAACAATTTATTCAACAAAGTACTAACTACTACAACAACAACGAAAAATGTAACAACTGTTATATTAGCTTACCGCAGAATTTGTCTCGAGGTCGCTTGGGTCCTGGTCCTCACAATGGCGACACACGGGCCGCCCACAAAATCGCTATAGGACTGCCTCACAAGGCTTCTTCCAGTCCTGACTTGAGCACTTTAAATCGTCCTCAGGCTTCACACATAAATGCCTGCTTCATTACCTCCTCTTATTGGAGCACACAACTAGGGGTTCCTCCTTTGCCAGGAGCTCAGCAAAGCGCGACCCTCTCTCACGACCTCTGTTGCTCAAGTAAGGTCATGCCGTCGTCTTGCGAGCCTCGCGGGTTTTATATATATATATATATATATATATATATATATATATATATATATATATATATATATATATATATATATATATATATATATGTATATATATATATACATATATATATATATATATATATATATATATATATATATATATATATATATATATATATATATATATATATATATATATATATATATATATATATATAATCTTTTCTCTGACCTCTCAATTAGGTCTCGTATGTGGAATAACTCTCTGATAGGTAGACTCGTTCCTCAGGCTACCTGGGGTCATAACACTTGTCAGCAGATTATAGCTAGTCAACACCTCACTCTGCCTCACCCACTACAACCACACTCTCCATCAATCCCGCACACATACGCAACTCACAATTATAACATGAAACAGTGCAAAACACTTAGCATTGTTACAATCTCTTCCCCTCCTGAATCTCCCATTTCACCTCATGATCGTTGTCACCTTCTCCAACACTGCCACCAAAGCTACCTTTTACAACACCCGGGGTCAAATCCTATCACCAATTCCAAGTTTACTATATTAACAGATGTTAGATATTGCATTATAATAATGGCCGGCGGAACTGCATATATATATATATATATATATTATATAGGTATTACTAGAGTTACTAGTAAAACACCAAATTTAGTATCCACAAAATGAACGTATCCGTATTGATGAAAATGTTCCTGATGTTTCTCGCGGTCATTTCTGGAATTTTGTTAATTTCTTCATTTGAAAATCACGTTTATGAGGAGGGAAAAATATTTGGACCTATAATTGGCTCTATCGTTGGACCCGTAAATGGACCCGTCATTGGTTCTATCGTTGGACCCGTAAATGGACCCGTCATTGGGTCTATCGTTGGACCCGTTAATGGACCCATCATTGGCTCCATCATTGGACCCGTTAATGGACCCGTCATTGGCTCCATCATTGGACCCGTTACTGGACCCATCATTGGCTCCATCATTGGACCCGTTAATGGACCCGTCATTTGCTCCATTATTGGACCCGTTAATGGACCCATCATTGGCTCCATCATTGGACCCGTTAATGAACCCGTCGTTGGCTCTGTCGTTAGTGAAGATGGTAAGATGGCGGTGAAGATGACTGAAATATTCTTAATAATTCGTGCGTTGTTGATAATGGGCGGAGCTGTGGCAGGTTTCTTGATCATCAGCCGTTGGCTTCCTTACCACCCGCTAGATGATGAATGCAATGTGAAGGTAAGAGATTCCTCGAGTGGGGGGGAAACTGAAGCTTGTTCAAGTGGGGATGAAACTGAAGCTTGTTCAAGTGAGGATGAAACTGAAGCTTGTTCAAGTGGGGATGAAACTGAAGCTTTTTCAAGTGGGGACGACACTGAAGCTTGTTCAAGTGGGGATGAAACTGAAGCTTGTTCAAGTGGGGAAGAAACTGAAGCTTGTCCAAGTGGGGATGAAACTGAAGCTTGTTCAAGTGGGGATGAAACTGAAGCTTGTTCAAGTTAGGACGACACTGATGCTTGTTCAAGTGGGGATGAAACTGAAGCTTGTTCAAGTGGGGACGACACTGAAGCTTGTTCAAGTGGGGATGAAACTGAAGCTTGTTCAAGTGGGGAAGAAACTGAAGCTTGTTCAAGTGGGGATGAAAATGAAGCTTGTTCAAGTGGGGACGACACTGAAGCTTGTTCAAGTGGGGATGAAACCGAAGCTTGTTCAAGTGAGGATGAAACCGAAGCTTGTTCAAGTGGGGATGAAACTGAAGCTTGTTCAAGTGGGGATGAAACTGAAGCTTGTTCAAGTGGGGAAGACACTGAAGCTTGTCCAAGTGGGGATGAAACTGAAGCTTGTTCAAGTGGGGACGACACTGAAGCTTGTTCAAGTGGGGATGAAACTGAAGCTTGTTCAAGTGGGGACGACACTGAAGCTTGTTCAAGTGGGGATGAAACTGAAGCTTGTTCAAGTGGGGAAGAAGCTGAAGCTTGTTCAAGTGGGGATGAAAATGAAGCTTGTTCAAGTGGGGACGACACTGAAGCTTGTTCAAGTGGGGATGAAACCGAAGCTTGTTCAAGTGGGGATGAAACCGAAGCTTGTTCAAGTGGGGATGAAATTGAAGCTTGTTCAAGTGGGGATGAAACCGAAGCTTGTTCAAGTGGGGACGAAACGTTGACTTTCGACGAGTTACATTCGATAATCAATTACTTATGCCGTATTGGTTACGATTGTAGTGATTGTAGTGATGGAGAAGATGAAGTTTGCTTGAGTGGAGATGAAACTGATGAAATGTTGACTTTCGACGAGTTACATTGGATATTCAATTACTTATGCCGTAGTAGTTACGATACAGATTGTAGTGATGGAGAAGATGAAGTTTGATTGAGTGGGGAAGAAACTGATGAAACGTTGACTTTCGAGGAGTTACACTGGATACTGTCACAGGGGGTGGGCTGGGGCTCTGCTACCAGTCGGCTGCTAAGGGGCTCAGAAGGCAGAATACTCAGCCCCTCCGACTCTTGGGACTCACCGGAGTCTCCTGGTCCCACAGGAGAGGACCAGTAATACCCACCACCGCAGGTCTTTGCCCCCACCACTAGGGGAGCCACTGATTCACCCTGGAAGACCTTCAGTCAACCACGGGGAAACTGCCATTAGCAATTCCGGCCTAGACCCATGGAGAAGTGAAGGAAGACCCAGGCTTACCTTTTAACAATAACTTCCCCTGAGTCTTAGAATTTAGAAATATTTTGACGTTTATCATCTCCTTTTCCTTTATGTGATTTAAACAAAATATCATCGAATTAGGCAATATTTTGCCGTTTTTCCACGTTTTTGTGAATTTTCAGTCTATGGGTATTAATTCATTATATATACGATAAAAATGATGCAAACACATAATTGATTAGATAATAACCTTAAATACTTCATTTTCAATCATCTATTTGTTTCTCGTTAAAAAACTGAGTAAGATATTGAAAAGGGGAGAAGTTCTGTTTTTATTGCATATTCATATTGTATATATTATTATTGCATATATTATTGCATGTTTTTATTGCATTCCTGACGTTTCAGCCGGAATAGAGCGGTTTTCGTTTACATCTTCCATCGGTAATATAAACGGAAAATCAGGAACATTTTAGTTAATTCTAATGAAAACACATTGATTTTTATCATTTTTATTGGAAACAACATTGTCATATGTCTTTTCTTGGATCTAAATAATACGAAACCTCGCTCTATGATTTGAAGTTAAAATCCTCAAATATGGTTAATATCACTCTCTTGAGCCTCTGCATCACTCTCTTGAGCCTCTGCATCACTCTCTTGAGCCTCTGCATCACTCTCTTGAGCCTCTGCATCACTCTCTTGAGCCTCTGCATAGCTCTCTTGAGCCTCTGCATCACTCTCTTCAGCGTCTGCATCAATCTCTGAAGCCTCTGCATCCCTTTCTTGATCCTCTGCATCATTTTCGTAAGCCTCTGCATCACTCGCTTGAGCCTCTGAATAACTCTCTTGAGCCTTTGCATCACTCTCTTGAGCCTCTGCATCCCTCTCTTGAGCCTCTGCAACACTCTCTTCAGCCTCTGTATCACTCTCTTGAGCCTCTGCACCCCTTTCGTATGACTCTGAATCACTCTCTTAAGCCTCTGCATCACTCTCGTAAGCCTCTGCATCCCTCTCTTGAGCCTCTGCATCCCACTCTTGAGCCTCAGCATAACTCTCTTGAGTATCTAAATCCCTCTCTTGAGCCTCTGAATCCCTCTTATGAGCGTCTGCATCCCTCTCGGGAGCATCTGCATCGCTCTCTTGAGCCTCTGCATCCGATTCATAAGCCTTTGCATCACTCACTTAGGCCTCTGCACCCCTCTCTTGAGCCTCTGCATCACTCTCTTAAGCCTCTGCATCACTCTCTTCAGCCTCTGCATCCGTCTCTTGAGCTTCTGCATCATTCTCCTAAGCCTCTGTAACACTCTCTTGAGCCTCTGCATTACTCACTTTAGCCTCTGCATCGCTCTCGTGGGCCTCTGCATCACTCTCTTGAGCCTCTGCATCACTCTCTTGAGCCTCTGCATCACTCAATTAAGCCTCTGCTTCCTTCTCTTGATCCTCTGCATCACTCTCTTGAGCCTCTGCATCACTCTCTTGATCCTCTACATCACTCTCTCAATCCTCTGCATCACTCTATTGAGCCTCTGAATCACTCTCTTGAGCCTCTGCATCACTCTCCTAAGCCTCTGCATCCCTCTCTTCATCCTCTGCATCACTCTCTTGAGCTTCTGCATCATTCTCTTGAGCCTCTACATCCCTCTCTTAAGCCGCTATATCATGCTCTTGAACCTCTGCATCACTCTCATGAGCCTCTGCATCACTCTCTTGAGCCTCTGCATCACTCTCTTGAGCCTCTGCATCACTCTCTTGAGCCTCTGCATCACTCTCTTGAGCCTCTGCATCACTCTCTTGAGCCTCTGCATCACTCTCTTAAGCCTCTGCTTCCTTCTCTTGATCCTCTGCATCACTCTCTTGAGCCTCTGCATCACTCTCTTGATCCTCTACATCACTCTCTCGAGCCTCTTCATCACTCTATTGAGCCTCTGAATCACTCTCTTGAGCCTCTGCATCCCTCTCCTGAGCCTCTGCATCACTCTCTTCAACCTCTGCATCCCTCTCTTGAGCTTCTGCATCGTTCTCCTAAGCCTCTGTAACACTCTCTTGAGCCTCTGCATTACTCACTTTAGCCTCTGCATCGCTCTCGTGGGACTCTGCATCACTCTCTTGAGCCTCTGCATCACTCTCTTGAGCCTCTGCATCACTCTCGTGAGCCTCTGCATCACTCTCTTGAGCCTCTGCATCACTCTCTTGAGCCTTTGCATCACTCTCTTAAGCCTCTGCATCACTCTCTTTAGCCTCTGCATCTCTCTCCTGAGCCTCTGCATCACTCTCTTAAGCCTGTGCAACTCTTTCTTCAGCGTCTGCATCACTCTCTTACGCCCCTGCATCCCACTCTTGATCCTCTACATCACTCGCATGAGCCTCTGCATAACTCTCTTGAGCCTCTGCATCCCTCTCTTGAGCCTCTGCAACACTCTCTTCAGCCTCTGCATCACTCTCTTCAGCCTCTGCTCCTCTCTCATAGGCCTCTGCATCACTCTCTTCAGCCTCTGCATCCCTCTCGTAAGCCTCTGCATCACTCTCTTGATCCTCTGCATAACTCTCTTGAGTCTCTGCATCACTCTTGAGCCTCTGCATCCCTCTCTTGATCCTCTGCATCACTCACTTTAGCCTCTGCATCACTTTTGTAAGCCTCTGAATCCCTCTCGTAAGCCTCTGCATCACTCACTTTAGCCTCTGCATCACTTTCGTAAGCCTCTGAATCACTCTCTTGAGCCCCTGCATCCCTCTCTTGAGCCACTGCATCACTCCCTTGAGCCTCTGCATCACCCTCTTAAGGCTCTTTATCCCTCTTTTAAGCCGCTGCAACACTTTCTTAAGCCTCTGCATCCCTCTCTTGAGCCTCTGCATCCCTCTCTTCAACTCCTGCATCCCTCTCTTGAGCCTCTGCATCCCTCTCCTGAGCCTTTGCATCACTCCCCTAAGCCTCTGCATCCCTCTAATGATCCTCTGCATCACTCTCATAAACCTCTGCATCACTCTCTTGAGCCTCTGCATAACTCTCTTAAGTGTCTGCATAACTCTCTTGAGCCTCTGCATCCCTCTCTTGAGCCTCTGCATCATTTTCTTGAGCCTCTGCATCTCTCTCTTGAGCCTCTGCATCACCCTCTTAAGCCTCTGCATCCCTTTTTTGAGCCTCTGCATCACTTTCTTAAGCCTCTGCATCCCTTTTTTGAGCGTCTGCATCACTCTCTTGAACTCGTGAATCCCTCTCATGAGCCTTTGCATCCCTCTCCTGAGCCTTTGCATCACTCTCTTAAGCCTCTGCATTCCTCTCTTGAGATTCTGCGTCACTCTTAAGAGCATCTGCATCCCTCTCTTGTGCCTCTGCATCCCTCACTTGAGCCTTTGCATCCCTCTCTTGAGCCCCTGCATCCCTCTCTTGATCCTCTGCATCCCTCTCTTGAGCCTCTGCATCCCTCTCTTAAGCCTCTGCATCACTCTCTTATGCCTCTGCATCACTCTCGTAAGCCTTGGAATCACTCTCTTGAGCCTCTGCATCCCTCTCATGAGCCTTTGCATCACTCTCTTAAGCCTATGCATCCCTCTCTTGAGCTTCTGCATCGTTCTCCTAAGCCTCTGTAACACTCTCTTGAGCCTCTGCATTACTCACTTTAGCCCCTGCATCGCTCTCGTGGGCCTCTGCATCACTCTCTTGAGCCTCTGCATCACTCTCTTGAGCCTCTGCATCACTCTCGTGAGCCTCTGCATCACTCTCTTGAGCCTCTGCATCACTCTCTTGAGCCTTTGCATCACTCTCTTAAGCCTCTGCATCACTCTCTTTAGCCTCTGCATCTCTCTCCTGAGCCTCTGCATCACTCTCTTAAGCCTGTGCAACTCTTTCTTCAGCGTCTGCATCACTCTCTTACGCCCCTGCATCCCTCTCTTGATCCTCTACATCACTCGCATGAGCCTCTGCATAACTCTCTTGAGCCTCTGCATCCCTCTCTTGAGCCTCTGCAACACTCTCTTCAGCCTCTGCATCACTCTCTTCAGCCTCTGCTCCTCTCTCATAGGCCTCTGCATCACTCTCTTCAGCCTCTGCATCCCTCTCGTAAGCCTCTGCATCACTCTCTTGATCCTCTGCATAACTCTCTTGAGTCTCTGCATCACTCTTGAGCCTCTGCATCCCTCTCTTGATCCTCTGCATCACTCACTTTAGCCTCTGCATCACTTTCGTAAGCCTCTGAATCCCTCTCGTAAGCCTCTGCATCACTCACTTTAGCCTCTGCATCACTTTCGTAAGCCTCTGAATCACTCTCTTGAGCCCCTGCATCCCTCTCTTGAGCCACTGCATCACTCCCTTGAGCCTCTGCATCACCCTCTTAAGGCTCTTTATCCCTCTTTTAAGCCGCTGCAACACTTTCTTAAGCCTCTGCATCCCTCTCTTGAGCCTCTGCATCCCTCTCTTCAACTCCTGCATCCCTCTCTTGAGCCTCTGCATCCCTCTCCTGAGCCTTTGCATCACTCCCCTAAGCCTCTGCATCCCTCTAATGATCCTCTGCATCACTCTCATAAACCTCTGCATCACTCTCTTGAGCCTCTGCATAACTCTCTTAAGTGTCTGCATAACTCTCTTCAGCCTCTGCATCCCTCACTTGAGCCTCTGCAACACTATGCTCAGCCTCTGCATCACGCTCTAAAGCCTCTGAATCCCTCTCTTGAGCCTCTGCATCACTCTCTCAAGCCTCTGCATCACTCTCATGAGCCTCTACATCATTCTCTTGAGCCTCTGCATCCCTCTCTTAAGCCTCTACATCATTCTCTTGAGCCTCTGCATCGCTCTCATGAGCCTCTGCATCACTCTCTTAAGCCTCTGCATCGCTCTCTTCAGCCTCTGCATCACCTCTCTTCATCACCTCATCAGCCTCTCTTCAGCCTCTCTTCAGCACTCTCTTGACCCTCTGCATCACTCTCTTGAGCCTCTGCATCCCTCTCTTGAGCCTCTGCA
Organism: Procambarus clarkii; assembly: GCF_040958095.1. Lineage (NCBI taxonomy): Eukaryota > Metazoa > Arthropoda > Malacostraca > Decapoda > Cambaridae > Procambarus > Procambarus clarkii. The sequence continues at coordinate 43,711 of NW_027189723.1, forward strand.
TCATTTTCTTGAGCCTCTGCATCTCTCTCTTGAGCCTCTGCATCACCCTCTTAAGCCTCTGCATCCCTTTTTTGAGCCTCTGCATCACTTTCTTAAGCCTCTGCATCCCTTTTTTGAGCGTCTGCATCACTCTCTTGAACTCGTGAATCCCTCTCATGAGCCTTTGCATCCCTCTCCTGAGCCTTTGCATCACTCTCTTAAGCCTCTGCATTCCTCTCTTGAGATTCTGCGTCACTCTTAAGAGCATCTGCATCCCTCTCTTGTGCCTCTGCATCCCTCACTTGAGCCTTTGCATCCCTCTCTTGAGCCCCTGCATCCCTCTCTTGATCCTCTGCATCCCTCTCTTGAGCCTCTGCATCCCTCTCTTAAGCCTCTGCATCACTCTCTTATGCCTCTGCATCACTCTCGTAAGCCTTGGAATCACTCTCTTGAGCCTCTGCATCCCTCTCATGAGCCTTTGCATCACTCTCTTAAGCCTATGCCTCCCTCTCTTGTGCATCTGCATCCCTCACTTGACCCTCTGCATCCCTCTCTTGAGCTTCTGCATACCTCTCTTGAGCCTCTGCATCCCTCTCTTGAGCCTCTGCATCCCTCTCTCAAGCTTCTGCATCACTCTCTTAAGCTTCTGCATCACGCTCTTAAGCCTCTGAATCACTCTCTTGAGCCTCTGCATCACACTCTTGAGCCCCTGCATCCCTCTCTTGAGCCTCTGCATCACTCTTTTCAGCCTCTGCATCACCCTCTTAAGCCTCTGCATCACTCTCTTGGGCCTCTGCATCCCTCTCCTTAGCCTCTACCTCACTCTCTTAAGCCTCTGCATCTCTCTCGTAAGCCTCTGAATCGTTCTCTTAAGCCTCTGCATCACTCTCTAGAGCCTCTGCATCACTCTCTTCAGCCTTTGCATAACTCTTTTAAGCCTCTGCTTCCCTCTCTTGATCCTCTGCATCACTCTCTTGAGCCTCTGCATCACTCTCTCTTTATCGTCTTCATCACTCTCTTGAGCCTCTGCATCCCTCTCTGCATCACTCTCTTCGGCCTCTGCATCACTCTCTTAAGCCTCTGCTTCCCTCTCTTGATCCTCTGCATCACTCTCTTGAACCTCTGCATCACTCTCATGGTCCTTTGCTTTACTCTCTTGAGACTCTGCATCACTCTCTTGAGCCTCTACATCACTCTCTTGAGCCTCTGTATTACTCTGTTGAGCCTCTTCATCACTCTCTTATGCCTCTGCATCTCTCTCTTCAGCCTCTGCATCACTCTCATGAGCCTCTGCATCCCTCTCTGGAGCCTCAGCATCCCTCTCTTGAATCTCCGCAGCACTCTCTTGAGCCTCTGCATCATTCTCTTGAACCTCTGCATCCCTCTCTTCAGCTTCTGCATCACTCTCTTAAGCCTCTGATTCCCTCTCTTGATCCTCTGCATCACTCTCTTGAGCTTCTGCATCACTCTCTTGAGCCTCTGCATCCCTCTCTGGAGCTTCTGCATCCCTCTATTGAGCCTCTGCGTCACTCTCTTGAGACTCTGCATCCCCCTTTTAAGCCTCTGCATCCCTTTTTTGAGCCTCTGCATCCCTTTCTTGAGCGTCTGCATCACTCTCTTGAACTTGTGAATCCCTCTCATGAGCCTTTGCATCCCTCTCCTGAGCCTTTGCATCACTCTCTTAAGCCTCTGCATTCCTCTCTTGAGATTCTGCGTCACTCTTAAGAGCATCTGCATCCCTCTCCTGTGCCTCTGCATCCCTCACTTGAGCCTTTGCGTCCCTCTCTTGAGCCCCTGCATCCCTCTCTTGAGCCTCTGCATCCCTCTCTTAAGCCTCTGCATCACTCTCGTAAGCCTCTGAATCACTCTCTTGAGCCTCTGAATCCTCTCTTGAACTCCTGCATCCCTCTCATGAGCCTCTGCATCCCTCTCTTGAGCCTTTGCATCACTCTCTTAAGCCTCTGCATCCCTCTGTTGAGCCTCTGCATCACTCTCAAGAGCTTCTGCATCCTTCTCTTGTGCATCTGCATCCCTCACTTGAGCCTCTGCATCCCTCTCTTGAGCTTCTGCATCCCTCTCTTGAGCCTCTGCTTTCCTCTCTTGAGCCTCTGCATCCCTCTCTTGAGCCTCTGCATCCCTCTCTCAAGCCTCTGCATCACTCTCATGATCCTTTGCTTCACTCTCTTGAGACTCTGCATCACTCTCTTGAGCCTCTACATCACTCTCTTGAGCCTCTGTATTACTCTGTTGAGCCTCTTCATCACTCTCTTATGCCTCTGCATCTCTCTCTTCAGCCTCTGCGTCACTCTCTTGAGCCTCTGCATCCCTCTCTGGAGCCTCAGCATCCCTCTCTTGAACCTCTGCAGCACTCTCTTCAGCTTCTGCATCACTCTCTTAAGCCTCTGATTCCCTCTCTTGATCCTCTGCATCACTCTCTTGAGCTTCTGCATCACTCTCTTGAGCATCTGCATCCCTCTCTGGAGCTTCTGCATCCCTCTCTTGAGCCTCTGCATCACTCTCTTGAGCCTCTGCATCACCCTTTTAAGCCTCTGCATCCCTTTTTTGAGCCTCTGCATCCCTTTCTTGAGCGTCTGCATCACTCTCTTGAACTCGTGAATCCCTCTCATGAGCCTTTGCATCCCTCTCCTGAGCCTTTGCATCACTCTTTTAAGACTCTGCATTCCTCTCCTGAGATTCTGCGTCACTCCTAAAAGCATCTGCATCCCTCTCTTGTGTTTCTGCATCCCTCACTTGAGCCTTTGCGTCCCTCTCTTGTGCCCCTGAATCCCTCTCTTGAGCCTCTGCATCCCTCTCTTGAGCCTCTGCATCCCTCTCTTAAGCCTCTGCATCACTCTCGTAAGCCTCTGAATCACTCTCTTGAGCCTCTGAATCCTCTCTTGAACTCCTGCATCCCTCTCATGAGCCTCTGCATCCCTCTGATGAGCCTCTGCATCCCTCTCTTGAGCCTTTGCATCACTCTCTTAAGCCTCTGCATCCCTCTGTTGAGCCTCTGCATCACTCTCAAGAGCTTCTGCATCCTTCTCTTGTGCATCTGCATCCCTCACTTGAGCCTCTGCATCCCTCTCTTGAGCTTCTGCATCCCTCTCTTGAGCCTCTGCATCCCTCTCTAGAGCCTCTGCATCACTCTTTTCAGCCTTTGCATAACTCTCTTAAGCCTCTGCTTCCCTCTCTTGATCCTCTGCATCACTCTCTTGAGCCTCTGCATCACTCTCTTTATCGTCTGCATCACTCTCTTGAGCCTCTGCATCCCTCTCTGCATCACTCTCTTCGGCCTCTGCATCACTCTCTTAAGCCTATGCTTTCCTCTCTTGATCCTCTGCATCACTCTCTTGAACCTCTGCATCACTCTCATGATCATCTGCTTCACTCTCTTGAGCCTCTGCATCACTCTCTTGAGCCTCTACATCACTCTCTGGAGCCTCTGCATCCCTCTCTGGAGCCTCAGCATCCCTCTCCTGAACCTCTGCAGCATTCTCGTGAGCCTCTGCATCATTCTCTTGAACCTCTGCATCCCTCTCTTAAGCTTCTGCATCACTCTCTGGAGCCTCTGCAACCCTCTCTTAAGCCTCTGCATCACTCACCTAAGCCTATGCATCACTCTCTTCAGCCTCTGCATCCCTGTCTTGAGCCTCTGCATCATTCGCTTAAGCATCTGCATCACTCTCCTGAGCCTCTGCATCACTCTCTTGAGAATCTGCACCCCTCTCTTAAGCCTCTGCATCACTCTCTTAAGCCTCTGCATCACTCTCTTTAGCCTCTGCATCACTCTCTTGAGCCTCTGCATCACTCTCTTCAGCACTGCTCCTCTCTCATAGGCCTCTGCATCACTCTCTTCAGCCTCTGCATCCCTCTCGTAAGCCTCTGCATCGCTCTCTTGATCCTCTGCATAACTCTCTTGAGTCTCTGAATCCCTCTCCTGAGCCTCTGAATCCCTCTCGTAAGCCTCTGCATCACTCACTTTAGCCTCTGCATCACTTTCGTAAGCCTCTGAATCACTCTCTTGAGCCCCTGCATCCCTCTCTTGAGCCACTGCATCACTCTCTCGAGCCTCTGCATCACCCTCTTAAGGCTCTTTATCCCTCTTTTAAGCCGCTGCAACACTTTCTTAAGCCTCTGCATCCCTCTCTTGAGCCTCTGCATCCCTCTCTTCAACTCCTGCATCCCTCTCTTGAGCCTCTGCATCCCTCTCCTGAGCCATTGCATCACTCCCTTAAGCCTCTGCATCCCTCTCATGATCCTCTGCATCACTATCATAAACCTCTGCATCACTCTCTTGAGCCTCTGCATAACTCTCTTAAGTGTCTGCATAACTCTCTTCAGCCTATGCATCCCTCTCTTGAGCCTCTGCAACACTATGCTCAGCCTCTGCATCACTCTCTAAAGCCTCTGAATCCCTCTCCTGAGCCTCTGAATCCCTCTCTTGAGCCTCTGCATCACTCTCTCAATCCTCTGCATCACTCTCATGAGCCTCTACATCATTCTCTTGAGCCTCTGCATCCCTCTCTTAAACCTCTACATAATTCTCTTGAGCCTCTGCATCGCTCTCATGAGCCTCTGCATCACTCTCTTAAGCCTCTGCATCTCTCTCTTCAGCCTCTGCATCACTCTCTTGACCCTCTGCATCACTCTCTTGATCCTCTGCATCCCTCTCTTGAGCCTCTGCATCCCTTTCTTGAGCCTCTGCATCACTCTCTTGAGCCTCTGCATCACCCTTTTAAGCCTCTGCATCCCTTTTTTGAGCCTCTGCATCACTTTCTTAAGCCTCTGCATCCCTTTTTTGAGCGTCTGCATCACTCTCTTCAACTCGTGAATCCCTCTCATGAGCCTTTGCATCCCTCTCCTGAGCCTTTGCATCACTCTCTTAAGCCTCTGCATTCCTCTCTTGAGATTCTGCGTCACTCTTAAGAGCATCTGCATCCCTCTCTTGTGCCTCTGCATCCCTCACTTGAGCCTTTGCGTCCCTCTCTTGAGCCCCTGAATCCCTCTCTTGAGCCTCTGCATCCCTCTCTTGAGCCTCTGCATCCCTCTCTGGAGCTTCTGCATCCCTCTATTGAGCCTCTGCATCACTCTCTTGAGACTCTGCATCCCCCTTTTAAGCCTCTGCATCCCTTTTTTGAGCCTCTGCATCCCTTTCTTGAGCGTCTGCATCACTCTCTTGAACTTGTGAATCCCTCTCATGAGCCTTTGCATCCCTCTCCTGAGCCTTTGCATCACTCTCTTAAGCCTCTGCATTCCTCTCTTGAGATTCTGCGTCACTCTTAAGAGCATCTGCATCCCTCTCCTGTGCCTCTGCATCCCTCACTTGAGCCTTTGCGTCCCTCTCTTGAGCCCCTGCATCCCTCTCTTGAGCCTCTGCATCCCTCTCTTAAGCCTCTGCATCACTCTCGTAAGCCTCTGAATCACTCTCTTGAGCCTCTGAATCCTCTCTTGAACTCCTGCATCCCTCTCATGAGCCTCTGCATCCCTCTCTTGAGCCTTTGCATCACTCTCTTAAGCCTCTGCATCCCTCTGTTGAGCCTCTGCATCACTCTCAAGAGCTTCTACATCCTTCTCTTGTGCATCTGCATCCCTCACTTGAGCCTCTGCATCCCTCTCTTGAGCTTCTGCATCCCTCTCTTGAGCCTCTGCTTTCCTCTCTTGAGCCTCTGCATCCCTCTCTTGAGCCTCTGCATCCCTCTCTCAAGCCTCTGCATCACTCTCATGATCCTTTGCTTCACTCTCTTGAGACTCTGCATCACTCTCTTGAGCCTCTACATCACTCTCTTGAGCCTCTGTATTACTCTGTTGAGCCTCTTCATCACTCTCTTATGCCTCTGCATCTCTCTCTTCAGCCTCTGCGTCACTCTCTTGAGCCTCTGCATCCCTCTCTGGAGCCTCAGCATCCCTCTCTTGAACCTCTGCAGCACTCTCTTCAGCTTCTGCATCACTCTCTTAAGCCTCTGATTCCCTCTCTTGATCCTCTGCATCACTCTCTTGAGCTTCTGCATCACTCTCTTGAGCATCTGCATCCCTCTCTGGAGCTTCTGCATCCCTCTCTTGAGCCTCTGCATCACTCTCTTGAGCCTCTGCATCACCCTTTTAAGCGTCTGCATCCCTTTTTTGAGCCTCTGCATCCCTTTCTTGAGCGTCTGCATCACTCTCTTGAACTCGTGAATCCCTCTCATGAGCCTTTGCATCCCTCTCCTGAGCCTTTGCATCACTCTTTTAAGACTCTGCATTCCTCTCCTGAGATTCTGCGTCACTCTTAAAAGCATCTGCATCCCTCTCTTGTGTTTCTGCATCCCTCACTTGAGCCTTTGCGTCCCTCTCTTGTGCCCCTGAATCCCTCTCTTGAGCCTCTGCATCCCTCTCTTGAGCCTCTGCATCCCTCTCTTAAGCCTCTGCATCACTCTCGTAAGCCTCTGAATCACTCTCTTGGGCCTCTGAATCCTCTCTTGAACTCCTGCATCCCTCTCATGAGCCTCTGCATCCCTCTGATGAGCCTCTGCATCCCTCTCTTGAGCCTTTGCATCACTCTCTTAAGCCTTTGCATCCCTCTGTTGAGCCTCTGCATCACTCTCAAGAGCTTCTGCATCCTTCTCTTGTGCATCTGCATCCCTCACTTGAGCCTCTGCATCCCTCTCTTGAGCTTCTGCATCCCTCTCTTGAGCCTCTGCATCCCTCTCTAGAGCCTCTGCATCACTCTCATGAGCCTCTACATCATTCTCTTGAGCCTCTGCATCCCTCTCTTAAGCCTCTACATCATTCTCTTGAGCCTCTGCATCGCTCTCATGAGCCTCTGCATCACTCGCTTAAGCCTCTGCATTTCTCTCTTCAGCCTCTGCATCACTCTCTTGACCCTCTGCATCACTCTCTTGAGCCTCTGCATCCCTCTCTTGAACCTCTGCATCACTCTCTTGAGCCTCTGCATCACCCTCTTAAGCCTCTGCATCCCTTTTCTGAGCCTCTGCATCACTTTCTTAAGCATCTGCATCCCTTTTTTGAGCGTCTGCATCACTCTCTTGAACTCGTGAATCCCTCTCATGAGCCTTTGCATCCATCTCCTGAGTCTTTGCATCACTCTCTTAGGCCTCTGCATTCCTCTCTTGAGATTCTGCGTCACTCTTAAGAGCATCTGCATCCCTCTCTTGTGCCTCTGCATCCCTCACTTGAGCCTTTGCATCCCTCTCGTAAGCCTCGGAATCACTCTCTTGAGCCTCTGCATCCCTCTCATGAACTCCTGCATCCCTGCTATGAAGTCAGCTCGGGGTGTAACGAAAGACAGCGTTCAACTTAACAAAACAATTTATTCAACAAAGTACTAACTACTACAACAACAACGAAAAATGTAACAACTGTTATATTAGCTTACCGCAGAATTTGTCTCGAGGTCGCTTGGGTCCTGGTCCTCACAATGGCGACACACGGGCCGCCCACAAAATCGCTATAGGACTGCCTCACAAGGCTTCTTCCAGTCCTGACTTGAGCACTTTAAATCGTCCTCAGGCTTCACACATAAATGCCTGCTTCATTACCTCCTCTTATTGGAGCACACAACTAGGGGTTCCTCCTTTGCCAGGAGCTCAGCAAAGCGCGACCCTCTCTCACGACCTCTGTTGCTCAAGTAAGGTCATGCCGTCGTCTTGCGAGCCTCGCGGGTTTTATATATATATATATATATATATATATATATATATATATATATATATATATATATATATATATATATATATATATATATATATATATATATATATATATATATATATATACATATATATATATATATATATATATATATATATATATATATATATATATATATATATATATATATATATATATATATATATATATATATATATATATATATATATATATATAATCTATTCTCTGACCTCTCAATTAGGTCTCGTATGTGGAATAACTCTCTGATAGGTAGACTCGTTCCTCAGGCTACCTGGGGTCATAACACTTGTCAGCAGATTATAGCTAGTCAACACCTCACTCTGCCTCACCCACTACAACCACACTCTCCATCAATCCCGCACACATACGCAACTCACAATTATAACATGAAACAGTGCAAAACACTTAGCATTGTTACAATCTCTTCCCCTCCTGAATCTCCCATTTCACCTCATGATCGTTGTCACCTTCTCCAACACTGCCACCAAAGCTACCTTTTACAACACCCGGGGTCAAATCCTATCACCAATTCCAAGTTTACTATATTAACAGATGTTAGATATTTCATTATAATAATGGCCGGCGGAACTGCATATATATATATATATATATATATATATTATATAGGTATTACTAGAGTTACTAGTAAAACACCAAATTTAGTATCCACAAAATGAACGTATCCGTATTGATGAAAATGTTCCTGATGTTTCTCGCGGTCATTTCTGGAATTTTGTTAATTTCTTCATTTGAAAATCACGTTTATGAGGAGGGAAAAATATTTGGACCTATAATTGGCTCTATCGTTGGACCCGTAAATGGACCCGTCATTGGTTCTATCGTTGGACCCGTAAATGGACCCGTCATTGGGTCTATCGTTGGACCCGTTAATGGACCCATCATTGGCTCCATCATTGGACCCGTTAATGGACCCGTCATTGGCTCCATCATTGGACCCGTTACTGGACCCATCATTGGCTCCATCATTGGACCCGTTAATGGACCCGTCATTTGCTCCATTATTGGACCCGTTAATGGACCCATCATTGGCTCCATCATTGGACCCGTTAATGAACCCGTCGTTGGCTCTGTCGTTAGTGAAGATGGTAAGATGGCGGTGAAGATGACTGAAATATTCTTAATAATTCGTGCGTTGTTGATAATGGGCGGAGCTGTGGCAGGTTTCTTGATCATCAGCCGTTGGCTTCCTTACCACCCGCTAGATGATGAATGCAATGTGAAGGTAAGAGATTCCTCGAGTGGGGGGGAAACTGAAGCTTGTTCAAGTGGGGATGAAACTGAAGCTTGTTCAAGTGAGGATGAAACTGAAGCTTGTTCAAGTGGGGATGAAACTGAAGCTTTTTCAAGTGGGGACGACACTGAAGCTTGTTCAAGTGGGGATGAAACTGAAGCTTGTTCAAGTGGGGAAGAAACTGAAGCTTGTCCAAGTGGGGATGAAACTGAAGCTTGTTCAAGTGGGGATGAAACTGAAGCTTGTTCAAGTTAGGACGACACTGATGCTTGTTCAAGTGGGGATGAAACTGAAGCTTGTTCAAGTGGGGACGACACTGAAGCTTGTTCAAGTGGGGATGAAACTGAAGCTTGTTCAAGTGGGGAAGAAACTGAAGCTTGTTCAAGTGGGGATGAAAATGAAGCTTGTTCAAGTGGGGACGACACTGAAGCTTGTTCAAGTGGGGATGAAACCGAAGCTTGTTCAAGTGAGGATGAAACCGAAGCTTGTTCAAGTGGGGATGAAACTGAAGCTTGTTCAAGTGGGGATGAAACTGAAGCTTGTTCAAGTGGGGAAGACACTGAAGCTTGTCCAAGTGGGGATGAAACTGAAGCTTGTTCAAGTGGGGACGACACTGAAGCTTGTTCAAGTGGGGATGAAACTGAAGCTTGTTCAAGTGGGGACGACACTGAAGCTTGTTCAAGTGGGGATGAAACTGAAGCTTGTTCAAGTGGGGAAGAAGCTGAAGCTTGTTCAAGTGGGGATGAAAATGAAGCTTGTTCAAGTGGGGACGACACTGAAGCTTGTTCAAGTGGGGATGAAACCGAAGCTTGTTCAAGTGGGGATGAAACCGAAGCTTGTTCAAGTGGGGATGAAATTGAAGCTTGTTCAAGTGGGGATGAAACCGAAGCTTGTTCAAGTGGGGACGAAACGTTGACTTTCGACGAGTTACATTCGATAATCAATTACTTATGCCGTATTGGTTACGATTGTAGTGATTGTAGTGATGGAGAAGATGAAGTTTGCTTGAGTGGAGATGAAACTGATGAAATGTTGACTTTCGACGAGTTACATTGGATATTCAATTACTTATGCCGTAGTAGTTACGATACAGATTGTAGTGATGGAGAAGATGAAGTTTGATTGAGTGGGGAAGAAACTGATGAAACGTTGACTTTCGAGGAGTTACACTGGATACTGTCACAGGGGGTGGGCTGGGGCTCTGCTACCAGTCGGCTGCTAAGGGGCTCAGAAGGCAGAATACTCAGCCCCTCCGACTCTTGGGACTCACCGGAGTCTCCTGGTCCCACAGGAGAGGACCAGTAATACCCACCACCGCAGGTCTTTGCCCCCACCACTAGGGGAGCCACTGATTCACCCTGGAAGACCTTCAGTCAACCACGGGGAAACTGCCATTAGCAATTCCGGCCTAGACCCATGGAGAAGTGAAGGAAGACCCAGGCTTACCTTTTAACAATAACTTCCCCTGAGTCTTAGAATTTAGCAATATTTTGACGTTTATCATCTCCTTTTCCTTTATGTGATTTAAACAAAATATCATCGAATTAGGCAATATTTTGCCGTTTTTCCACGTTTTTGTGAATTTTCAGTCTATGGGTATTAATTCATTATATATACGATAAAAATGATGCAAACACATAATTGATTAGATAATAACCTTAAATACTTCATTTTCAATCATCTATTTGTTTCTCGTTAAAAAACTGAGTAAGATATTGAAAAGGGGAGAAGTTCTGTTTTTATTGCATATTCATATTGTATATATTATTATTGCATATATTATTGCATGTTTTTATTGCATTCCTGACGTTTCAGCCGGAATAGAGCGGTTTTCGTTTACATCTTCCATCGGTAATATAAACGGAAAATCAGGAACATTTTAGTTAATTCTAATGAAAACACATTGATTTTTATCATTTGTATTGGAAACAACATTGTCATATGTCTTTTCTTGGATCTAAATAATACGAAACCTCGCTCTATGATTTGAAGTTAAAATCCTCAAATATGGTTAATATCACTCTCTTGAGCCTCTGCATCACTCTCTTGAGCCTCTGCATCACTCTCTTGAGCCTCTGCATCACTCTCTTGAGCCTCTGCATCACTCTCTTGAGCCTCTGCATAGCTCTCTTGAGCCTCTGCATCACTCTCTTCAGCGTCTGCATCAATCTCTGAAGCCTCTGCATCCCTTTCTTGATCCTCTGCATCATTTTCGTAAGCCTCTGCATCACTCGCTTGAGCCTCTGAATAACTCTCTTGAGCCTTTGCATCACTCTCTTGAGCCTCTGCATCCCTCTCTTGAGCCTCTGCAACACTCTCTTCAGCCTCTGTATCACTCTCTTGAGCCTCTGCACCCCTTTCGTATGACTCTGAATCACTCTCTTAAGCCTCTGCATCACTCTCGTAAGCCTCTGCATCCCTCTCTTGAGCCTCTGCATCCCACTCTTGAGCCTCAGCATAACTCTCTTGAGTATCTGAATCCCTCTCTTGAGCCTCTGAATCCCTCTTATGAGCGTCTGCATCCCTCTCGGGAGCATCTGCATCGCTCTCTTGAGCCTCTGCATCCGATTCATAAGCCTTTGCATCACTCACTTAGGCCTCTGCACCCCTCTCTTGAGCCTCTGCATCACTCTCTTAAGCCTCTGCATCACTCTCTTCAGCCTCTGCATCCGTCTCTTGAGCTTCTGCATCATTCTCCTAAGCCTCTGTAACACTCTCTTGAGCCTCTGCATTACTCACTTTAGCCTCTGCATCGCTCTCGTGGGCCTCTGCATCACTCTCTTGAGCCTCTGCATCACTCTCTTGAGCCTCTGCATCACTCAATTAAGCCTCTGCTTCCTTCTCTTGATCCTCTGCATCACTCTCTTGAGCCTCTGCATCACTCTCTTGATCCTCTACATCACTCTCTCAATCCTCTGCATCACTCTATTGAGCCTCTGAATCACTCTCTTGAGCCTCTGCATCACTCTCCTAAGCCTCTGCATCCCTCTCTTCATCCTCTGCATCACTCTCTTGAGCTTCTGCATCATTCTCTTGAGCCTCTACATCCCTCTCTTAAGCCGCTATATCATGCTCTTGAACCTCTGCATCACTCTCATGAGCCTCTGCATCACTCTCTTGAGCCTCTGCATCACTCTCTTGAGCCTCTGCATCACTCTCTTGAGCCTCTGCATCACTCTCTTGAGCCTCTGCATCACTCTCTTGAGCCTCTGCATCACTCTCTTAAGCCTCTGCTTCCTTCTCTTGATCCTCTGCATCACTCTCTTGAGCCTCTGCATCACTCTCTTGATCCTCATGAGAGCGATGCAGAGGCTCAAGAGAATTATGTAGAGGTTTAAGAGAGGGATGCAGAGGCTCAAGAGAATGATGTAGAGGCTCATGAGAGTGATGCAGAGGATTGAGAGAGTGATGCAGAGGCTCAAGAGAGGGATTCAGAGGCTCAGGAGAGGGATTCAGAGGCTTTAGAGAGTGATGCAGAGGCTGAGCATAGTGTTGCAGAGGCTCAAGAGAGGGATGCATAGGCTGAAGAGAGTTATGCAGACACTTAAGAGAGTTATGCAGAGGCTCAAGAGAGTGATGCAGAGGTTTATGATAGTGATGCAGAGGATCATGAGAGGGATGCAGAGGCTTAAGGGAGTGATGCAATGGCTCAGGAGAGGGATGCAGAGGCTCAAGAGAGGGATGCAGGAGTTGAAGAGAGGGATGCAGAGGCTCAAGAGAGGGATGCAGAGGCTTAAGAAAGTGTTGCAGCGGCTTAAAAGAGGGATAAAGAGCCTTAAGAGGGTGATGCAGAGGCTCGAGAGAGTGATGCAGTGGCTCAAGAGAGGGATGCAGGGGCTCAAGAGAGTGATTCAGAGGCTTACGAAAGTGATGCAGAGGCTAAAGTGAGTGATGCAGAGGCTTACGAGAGGGATTCAGAGGCTCAGGAGAGGGATTCAGAGACTCAAGAGAGTTATGCAGAGGATCAAGAGAGTGATGCAGAGGCTTACGAGAGGGATGCAGAGGCTGAAGAGAGTGATGCAGAGGCCTATGAGAGAGGAGCAGTGCTGAAGAGAGTGATGCAGAGGCTCAAGAGAGTGATGCAGAGGCTAAAGAGAGTGATGCAGAGGCTTAAGAGAGTGATGCAGAGGCTTAAGAGAGGGGTGCAGATTCTCAAGAGAGTGATGCAGAGGCTCAGGAGAGTGATGCAGATGCTTAAGCGAATGATGCAGAGGCTCAAGACAGGGATGCAGAGGCTGAAGAGAGTGATGCATAGGCTTAGGTGAGTGATGCAGAGGCTTAAGAGAGGGTTGCAGAGGCTCCAGAGAGTGATGCAGAGGCTTAAGAGAGGGATGCAGAGGTTCAAGAGAATGATGCAGAGGCTCACGAGAATGCTGCAGAGGTTCAGGAGAGGGATGCTGAGGCTCCAGAGAGGGATGCAGAGGCTCCAGAGAGTGATGTAGAGGCTCAAGAGAGTGATGCAGAGGCTCAAGAGAGTGAAGCAGAGGATCATGAGAGTGATGCAGAGGTTCAAGAGAGTGATGCAGAGGATCAAGAGAGGAAAGCATAGGCTTAAGAGAGTGATGCAGAGGCCGAAGAGAGTGATGCAGAGAGGGATGCAGAGGCTCAAGAGAGTGATGCAGACGATAAAGAGAGTGATGCAGAGGCTCAAGAGAGTGATGCAGAGGATCAAGAGAGGGAAGCAGAGGCTTAAGAGAGTTATGCAAAGGCTGAAAAGAGTGATGCAGAGGCTCTAGAGAGGGATGCAGAGGCTCAAGAGAGGGATGCAGAAGCTCAAGAGAGGGATGCAGAGGCTCTAGTGAGGGATGCAGATGCACAAGAGAAGGATGCAGAAGCTCTTGAGAGTGATGCAGAGGCTCAACAGAGGGATGCAGAGGCTTAAGAGAGTGATGCAAAGGCTCAAGAGAGGGATGCAGAGGCTCATCAGAGGGATGCAGAGGCTCATGAGAGGGATGCAGGAGTTTAAGAGAGGATTCAGAGGCTCAAGAGAGTGATTCAGAGGCTTACGAGAGTGATGCAGAGGCTTAAGAGAGGGATGCAGAGGCTCAAGAGAGGGATGCAGAGGCTCAAGAGAGGGATTCAGGGGCTCAAGAGAGGGACGCAAAGGCTCAAGTGAGGGATGCAGAGGCACAAGAGAGGGATGCAGATGCTTTTAAGAGTGACGCAGAATCTCAGGAGAGGAATGCAGAGTCTTAAAAGAGTGATGCAAAGGCTCAGGAGAGGGATGCAAAGGCTCATGAGAGGGATTCACGAGTTCAAGAGAGTGATGCAGACGCTCAAGAAAGGGATGCAGAGGCTCAAAAAAGGGATGCAGAGGCTTAAAAGGGTGATGCAGAGGCTCAAGAGAGTGATGCAGAGGCTCAAGAGAGGGATGCAGAAGCTCCAGAGAGGGATGCAGATGCTCAAGAGAGTGATGCAGAAGCTCAAGAGAGTGATGCAGAGGATCAAGAGAGGGAATCAGAGGCTTAAGAGAGTGATGCAGAAGCTGAAGAGAGTGCTGCAGAGGTTCAAGAGAGGGATGCTGAGGCTCCAGAGAGGGATGCAGAGGCTCAAGAGAGTGACGCAGAGGCTGAAGAGAGAGATGCAGAGGCATAAGAGAGTGATGAAGAGGCTCAACAGAGTAATACAGAGGCTCAAGAGGGTGATGTAGAGGCTCAAGAGAGTGATGCAGAGTCTCAAGAGAGTGAAGCAAAGGATCATGAGAGTGATGCAGAGGCTTGAGAGAGGGATGCAGAGGCTCAAGAGAGGGATGCAGAGGCTCAAGAGAGGAAAGCAGAGGCTCAAGAGAGGGATGCAGAAGCTCAAGAGAGGGATGCAGAGGCTCAAGTGAGGGATGCAGATGCACAAGAGAAGGATGCAGAGGCTCAAGAGAGGAAAGCAGAGGCTCAAGAGAGGGATGCAGAAGCTCTTGAGAGTGATGCAGAGGCTCAACAGAGGGATGCAGAGGCTTAAGAGAGTGATGCAAAGGCTCAAGAGAGGGATGCAGAGGCTCATGAGAGGGATGCAGGAGTTCAAGAGAGGATTCAGAGGCTCAAGAGAGTGATTCAGAGGCTTACGAGAGTGATGCAGAGGCTTAAGAGAGGGATGCAGAGGCTCAAGAGAGGGATGCAGGGGCTCAAGTGAGGGATGCAGAGGCACAGGAGAGGGATGCAGATGCTCTTAAGAGTGACGCAGAATCTCAAGAGAGGAATGCAGAGGCTTAAGAGAGTGATGCAAAGGCTCAGGAGAGGGATGCAAAGGCTCATGAGAGGGATTCACAAGTTCAAGAGAGTGATGCAGACGCTCAAGAAAGGGATGCAGAGGCTCAAAAAAGGGATGCAGAGGCTTAAAAGGGGGATGCAGAGTCTCAAGAGAGTGATGCAGAGGCTCAATAGAGGGATGCAGAAGCTCCAGAGAGGGATGCAGAGGCTCAAGAGAGTGATGCAGAAGCTCAAGAGAGTGATGCAGAGGATCAAGAGAGGGAATCAGAGGCTTTAGAGAGTGATGCAGAAGCTGAAGAGAGGGATGCAGAGGTTCAAGAGAATGATGCACAGGCTCAAGAGAGTGCTGTGGAGATTCAAGAGAGGGATGCTGAGGCTCCAGAGAGGGATGCAGAGGCTCATGAGAGTGATGCAGAGGCTGAAGAGAGAGATGCAGAGGCATAAGAGAGTGATGAAGAGGCTCAACAGAGTAATACAGAGGCTCAAGAGAGTGATGTAGAGGCTCAAGAGAGTGATGCAGAGTCTCAAGAGAGTAAAGCAAAGGATCATGAGAGTGATGCAGAGGTTCAAGAGAGTGATGCAGAGGATCAAGAGAGGGAAGCAGAGGCTTAAGAGAGTGATGCAGAGGCCGAAGAGAGTGATGCAGAGAGGGATGCAGAGGCTCAAGAGAGTGATGAAGACGATAAAGAGAGAGTGATGCAGAGGCTCAAGAGAGTGATGCAGAGGATCAAGAGAGGGAAGCAGAGGCTTAAAAGAGTTATGCAAAGGCTGAAGAGAGTGATGCAGAGGCTCTAGAGAGTGATGCAGAGGCTTAAGAGAACGATTCAGAGGCTTACGAGAGAGATGCAGAGGCTTAAGAGAGTGAGGTAGAGGCTAAGGAGAGGGATGCAGAGGCCCAAGAGAGTGATGCAGAGGCTTAAGAGGGTGATGCAGAGGCTGAAAAGAGTGATGCAGAGGCTCAAGAGAGGGATGCAGGGGCTCAAGAGTGTGATGCAGAGGCTCAAGAGAGTGATTCAGAGGCTTAAGAGCGTGATGCAGAAGCTTAAGAGAGTGATGCAGAAGCTTGAGAGAGGGATGCAGAGGCTCAAGAGAGGGATGCAGAGGCTCAAGAGAGGTATGCAGAAGCTCAAGAGAGGGATGCAGAGGGTCAAGTGAGGGATGCAGATGCACAAGAGAGGGATACATAGGCTTAAGAGAGTGATGCAAACGCTCATGAGAGGGATGCAGAGGCTCAAGAGAGTGATTCCAAGGCTTACGAGAGTGATGCAGAGGCATAAGAGAGTGATGCAGAGGCTTAAGAGAGGGATGCAGAGGCTCAAGAGAGGGATGCAGAGGATCAAGAGAGGGATGCAGGGGCTCAAGAGAGGGATGCAAAGGCTCAAGTGAGGGATGCAGAGGCACAAGAGAGGGATGCAGATGTTCTTAAGAGTGACGCAGAATCTCAAGAGAGGAATGCAGAGGCTTAAGAGAGTGATGCAAAGGCTCAGGAGAGGGATGCAAAGGCTCATGAGAGGGATTCACGAGTTCAAGAGAGTGATGCAGACGCTCAAAAAAGGGATGCAGAGGCTTAAGAAAGTGATGCAGAGGCTCAAAAAAAGGGATGCAGAGGCTTAAGAGGGTGATGCAGAGGCTCAAGAGAGAGATGCAGAGGCTCAAGAAAATGATGCAGAGGCTCAAGAGAGGGATGCAGAGGCTCAAGAGAGTGATGCAGAGGGTCAAGAGAGTGCTGAAGAGAGGCTGAAGAGAGGCTGATGAGGTGATGAAGAGAGGTGATGCAGAGGCTGAAGAGAGCGATGCAGAGGCTTAAGAGAGTGATGCAGAGGCTCATGAGAGCGATGCAGAGGCTCAAGAGAATGATGTAGAGGCTTAAGAGAGGGATGCAGAGGCTCAAGAGAATGATGTAGAGGCTCATGAGAGTGATGCAGAGGCTTGAGAGAGTGATGCAGAGGCTCAATAGAGGGATTCAGCGGCTTTAGAGAGTGATGCAGAGGCTGAGCATAGTGTTGCAGAGGCTCAAGTGAGGGATGCAGAGGCTGAAGAGAGTTATGCAGACACTTAAGAGAGTTATGCAGAGGCTCAAGAGAGTGATGCAGAGGTTTATGAGAGTGATGCAGAGGATCATTAGAGGGATGCAGAGGCTTAGGGGAGTGATGCAAAGGCTCAGGAGAGGGATGCAGAGGCTCAAGAGAGGGATGCAGGAGTTGAAGAGAGGGATGCAGAGGCTCAAGAGAGGGATGCATAGGCTTAAGAAAGTGTTGCAGCGGCTTAAAAGAGGGATAAAGAGCCTTAAGAGGGTGATGCAGAGGCTCAAGGGAGTGATGCAGTGGCTCAAGAGAGGGATGCAGGGGCTCAAGAGAGTGATTCAGAGGCTTACGAAAGTGATGCAGAGGCTAAAGTGAGTGATGCAGAGGCTTACGAGAGGGATTCAGAGGCTTACGAAAGTGATGCAGAGGCTAAAGTGAGTGATGCAGAGGATCAAGAGAGGGATGCAGAGGCTCAAGAGTGATGCAGAGACTCAAGAGAGTTATGCAGAGGATCAAGAGAGTGATGCAGAGGCTTACGAGAGGGATGCAGAGGCTGAAGAGAGTGATGCAGAGGCTGAAGAGAGTGTTGCAGAGGCTCAAGAGAGGGATGCAGAGGCTCAAGAGAGTTATGCAGAGGCTCATGCGAGTGATGTAGTGGATCAAGAGAGGGATGCAGGGGCGTAAGAGAGTGATGCAGACGCTGAAGAAAGAGTTGCACAGGCTTAAGAGAGTGATGCAGAGGCTCAGGAGAGAGATGCAGAGGCTAAAGAGAGTGATGCAGAGGCTTAAGAGAGTGATGCAAAGGCTCAAGAGAGTGATGCAGAGGCTCAAGAGAGTGATGCAGAGGCTCACGAGAGTGATTCAGAGGCTCAAGAGAGTGATGCAGAGGCTCAAGAGAGTGATGCAGAGGCCCACGAGAGCGATGCAGAGGCTAAAGTGAGTAATGCAGAGGCTCAAGAGAGTGTTACAGAGGCTTAGGAGAACGATGCAGAAGCTCAAGAGAGGGATGCATAGGCTTAAGAGAGTGATGCAAAGGCTCATGAGAGGGATGCAGAGGCTCAAGAGAGTGATTCCAAGGCTTACGAGAGTGATGCAGAGGCATAAGAGAGTGATGCAGAGGCTTAAGAGAGGGATGCAGAGGCTCAAGAGAGGGATGCAGAGGATCAAGAGAGGGATGCAGGGGCTCAAGAGAGGGATGCAAAGGCTCAAGTGAGGGATGCAGAGGCACAAGAGAGGGATGCAGATGCTCTTAAGAGTGACGCAGAATCTCAAGAGAGGAATGCAGAGGCTTAAGAGAGTGATGCAAAGGCTCAGGAGAGGGATGCAAAGGCTCATGAGAGGGATTCACGAGTTCAAGAGAGTGATGCAGACGCTCAAAAAAGGGATGCAGAGGCTTAAGAAAGTGATGCAGAGGCTCAAAAAAGGGATGCAGAGGCTTAAGAGGGTGATGCAGAGGCTCAAGAGAGAGATGCAGAGGCTCAAGAAAATGATGCAGAGGCTCAAGAGAGGGATGCAGAGGCTCAAGAGAGTGATGCAGAGGGTCAAGAGAGAGCTGCAGAGGCTGAAGAGAGCGATGCAGAGGCTCAAGAGAATGATGTAGAGGCTCATGAGAGTGATGCAGAGGCTTGAGAGAGTGATGCAGAGGCTCAAGAGAGGGATTCAGAGGCTTTAGAGAGTGATGCAGAGGCTGAGCATAGTGTTGCAGAGGCTCAAGTGAGGGATGCAGAGGCTGAAGAGAGTTATGCAGACACTTAAGAGAGTTATGCAGAGGCTCAAGAGAGTGATGCAGAGGTTTATGAGAGTGATGCAGAGGATCATTAGAGGGATGCAGAGGCTTAGGGGAGTGATGCAAAGGCTCAGGAGAGGGATGCAGAGGCTCAAGAGAGGGATGCAGGAGTTGAAGAGAGGGATGCAGAGGCTCAAGAGAGGGATGCAGAGGCTTAAGAAAGTGTTGCAGCGGCTTAAAAGAGGGATAAAGAGCCTTAAGAGGGTGATGCAGAGGCTCAAGGGAGTGATGCAGTGGCTCAAGAGAGGGATGCAGGGGCTCAAGAGAGTGATTCAGAGGCTTACGAAAGTGATGCAGAGGCTAAAGTGAGTGATGCAGAGGCTTACGAGAGGGATTCAGAGGCTTACGAAAGTGATGCAGAGGCTAAAGTGAGTGATGCAGAGGATCAAGAGAGGGATGCAGAGGCTCAAGAGTGATGCAGAGACTTAAGAGAGTTATGCAGAGGATCAAGAGAGTGATGCAGAGGCTTACGAGAGGGATGCAGAGGCTGAAGAGAGTGATGCAGAGGCCTATGAGAGAGGAGCAGAGGCTGAAGAGAGTGATGCAGAGGCTGAAGAGAGTGTTGCAGAGGCTCAAGAGAGGGATGCAGAGGCTCAAGAGAGTTATGCAGAGGCTCATGCGAGTGATGTAGAGGATCAAGAGAGGGATGCAGGGGCGTAAGAGAGTGATGCAGACGCTGAAGAAAGAGTTGCACAGGCTTAAGAGAGTGATGCAGAGGCTCAGGAGAGAGATGCAGAGGCTAAAGAGAGTGATGCAGAGGCTTAAGAGAGTGATGCAAAGGCTCAAGAGAGTGATGCAGAGGCTCAAGAGAGTGATGCAGAGGCTCACGAGAGTGATGCAGAGGCTCAAGAGAGTGATGCAGAGGCTCAAGAGAGTGATGCAGAGGCCCACGAGAGCGATGCAGAGGCTAAAGTGAGTAATGCAGAGGCTCAAGAGAGTGTTACAGAGGCTTAGGAGAACGATGCAGAAGCTCAAGAGAGGGATGCAGAGGTTGAAGAGAGTGATGCAGAGGCTCAGGAGAGGGATGCAGAGGCTCAAGAGAGTGATTCAGAGGCTCAATAGAGTGATGAAGAGGCTCGAGAGAGTGCATAACTCTCTTAAGTGTCTGCATAACTCTCTTGAGCCTCTGCATCCCTCTCTTGAGCCTCTGCATCATTTTCTTGAGCCTCTGCATCTCTCTCTTGAGCCTCTGCATCACCCTCTTAAGCCTCTGCATCCCTTTTTTGAGCCTCTGCATCACTTTCTTAAGCCTCTGCATCCCTTTTTTGAGCGTCTGCATCACTCTCTTGAACTCGTGAATCCCTCTCATGAGCCTTTGCATCCCTCTCCTGAGCCTTTGCATCACTCTCTTAAGCCTCTGCATTCCTCTCTTGAGATTCTGCGTCACTCTTAAGAGCATCTGCATCCCTCTCTTGTGCCTCTGCATCCCTCACTTGAGCCTTTGCATCCCTCTCTTGAGCCCCTGCATCCCTCTCTTGATCCTCTGCATCCCTCTCTTGAGCCTCTGCATCCCTCTCTTAAGCCTCTGCATCACTCTCTTATGCCTCTGCATCACTCTCGTAAGCCTTGGAATCACTCTCTTGAGCCTCTGCATCCCTCTCATGAGCCTTTGCATCACTCTCTTAAGCCTATGCATCCCTCTCTTGAGCTTCTGCATCGTTCTCCTAAGCCTCTGTAACACTCTCTTGAGCCTCTGCATTACTCACTTTAGCCCCTGCATCGCTCTCGTGGGCCTCTGCATCACTCTCTTGAGCCTCTGCATCACTCTCTTGAGCCTCTGCATCACTCTCGTGAGCCTCTGCATCACTCTCTTGAGCCTCTGCATCACTCTCTTGAGCCTTTGCATCACTCTCTTAAGCCTCTGCATCACTCTCTTTAGCCTCTGCATCTCTCTCCTGAGCCTCTGCATCACTCTCTTAAGCCTGTGCAACTCTTTCTTCAGCGTCTGCATCACTCTCTTACGCCCCTGCATCCCTCTCTTGATCCTCTACATCACTCGCATGAGCCTCTGCATAACTCTCTTGAGCCTCTGCATCCCTCTCTTGAGCCTCTGCAACACTCTCTTCAGCCTCTGCATCACTCTCTTCAGCCTCTGCTCCTCTCTCATAGGCCTCTGCATCACTCTCTTCAGCCTCTGCATCCCTCTCGTAAGCCTCTGCATCACTCTCTTGATCCTCTGCATAACTCTCTTGAGTCTCTGCATCACTCTTGAGCCTCTGCATCCCTCTCTTGATCCTCTGCATCACTCACTTTAGCCTCTGCATCACTTTCGTAAGCCTCTGAATCCCTCTCGTAAGCCTCTGCATCACTCACTTTAGCCTCTGCATCACTTTCGTAAGCCTCTGAATCACTCTCTTGAGCCCCTGCATCCCTCTCTTGAGCCACTGCATCACTCCCTTGAGCCTCTGCATCACCCTCTTAAGGCTCTTTATCCCTCTTTTAAGCCGCTGCAACACTTTCTTAAGCCTCTGCATCCCTCTCTTGAGCCTCTGCATCCCTCTCTTCAACTCCTGCATCCCTCTCTTGAGCCTCTGCATCCCTCTCCTGAGCCTTTGCATCACTCCCCTAAGCCTCTGCATCCCTCTAATGATCCTCTGCATCACTCTCATAAACCTCTGCATCACTCTCTTGAGCCTCTGCATAACTCTCTTAAGTGTCTGCATAACTCTCTTCAGCCTCTGCATCCCTCACTTGAGCCTCTGCAACACTATGCTCAGCCTCTGCATCACGCTCTAAAGCCTCTGAATCCCTCTCTTGAGCCTCTGCATCACTCTCTCAAGCCTCTGCATCACTCTCATGAGCCTCTACATCATTCTCTTGAGCCTCTGCATCCCTCTCTTAAGCCTCTACATCATTCTCTTGAGCCTCTGCATCGCTCTCATGAGCCTCTGCATCACTCTCTTAAGCCTCTGCATCGCTCTCTTCAGCCTCTGCATCACCTCTCTTCATCACCTCATCAGCCTCTCTTCAGCCTCTCTTCAGCACTCTCTTGACCCTCTGCATCACTCTCTTGAGCCTCTGCATCCCTCTCTTGAGCCTCTGCATCATTTTCTTGAGCCTCTGCATCTCTCTCTTGAGCCTCTGCATCACCCTCTTAAGCCTCTGCATCCCTTTTTTGAGCCTCTGCATCACTTTCTTAAGCCTCTGCATCCCTTTTTTGAGCGTCTGCATCACTCTCTTGAACTCGTGAATCCCTCTCATGAGCCTTTGCATCCCTCTCCTGAGCCTTTGCATCACTCTCTTAAGCCTCTGCATTCCTCTCTTGAGATTCTGCGTCACTCTTAAGAGCATCTGCATCCCTCTCTTGTGCCTCTGCATCCCTCACTTGAGCCTTTGCATCCCTCTCTTGAGCCCCTGCATCCCTCTCTTGATCCTCTGCATCCCTCTCTTGAGCCTCTGCATCCCTCTCTTAAGCCTCTGCATCACTCTCTTATGCCTCTGCATCACTCTCGTAAGCCTTGGAATCACTCTCTTGAGCCTCTGCATCCCTCTCATGAGCCTTTGCATCACTCTCTTAAGCCTATGCCTCCCTCTCTTGTGCATCTGCATCCCTCACTTGACCCTCTGCATCCCTCTCTTGAGCTTCTGCATACCTCTCTTGAGCCTCTGCATCCCTCTCTTGAGCCTCTGCATCCCTCTCTCAAGCTTCTGCATCACTCTCTTAAGCTTCTGCATCACGCTCTTAAGCCTCTGAATCACTCTCTTGAGCCTCTGCATCACACTCTTGAGCCCCTGCATCCCTCTCTTGAGCCTCTGCATCACTCTTTTCAGCCTCTGCATCACCCTCTTAAGCCTCTGCATCACTCTCTTGGGCCTCTGCATCCCTCTCCTTAGCCTCTACCTCACTCTCTTAAGCCTCTGCATCTCTCTCGTAAGCCTCTGAATCGTTCTCTTAAGCCTCTGCATCACTCTCTAGAGCCTCTGCATCACTCTCTTCAGCCTTTGCATAACTCTTTTAAGCCTCTGCTTCCCTCTCTTGATCCTCTGCATCACTCTCTTGAGCCTCTGCATCACTCTCTCTTTATCGTCTTCATCACTCTCTTGAGCCTCTGCATCCCTCTCTGCATCACTCTCTTCGGCCTCTGCATCACTCTCTTAAGCCTCTGCTTCCCTCTCTTGATCCTCTGCATCACTCTCTTGAACCTCTGCATCACTCTCATGGTCCTTTGCTTTACTCTCTTGAGACTCTGCATCACTCTCTTGAGCCTCTACATCACTCTCTTGAGCCTCTGTATTACTCTGTTGAGCCTCTTCATCACTCTCTTATGCCTCTGCATCTCTCTCTTCAGCCTCTGCATCACTCTCATGAGCCTCTGCATCCCTCTCTGGAGCCTCAGCATCCCTCTCTTGAATCTCCGCAGCACTCTCTTGAGCCTCTGCATCATTCTCTTGAACCTCTGCATCCCTCTCTTCAGCTTCTGCATCACTCTCTTAAGCCTCTGATTCCCTCTCTTGATCCTCTGCATCACTCTCTTGAGCTTCTGCATCACTCTCTTGAGCCTCTGCATCCCTCTCTGGAGCTTCTGCATCCCTCTATTGAGCCTCTGCGTCACTCTCTTGAGACTCTGCATCCCCCTTTTAAGCCTCTGCATCCCTTTTTTGAGCCTCTGCATCCCTTTCTTGAGCGTCTGCATCACTCTCTTGAACTTGTGAATCCCTCTCATGAGCCTTTGCATCCCTCTCCTGAGCCTTTGCATCACTCTCTTAAGCCTCTGCATTCCTCTCTTGAGATTCTGCGTCACTCTTAAGAGCATCTGCATCCCTCTCCTGTGCCTCTGCATCCCTCACTTGAGCCTTTGCGTCCCTCTCTTGAGCCCCTGCATCCCTCTCTTGAGCCTCTGCATCCCTCTCTTAAGCCTCTGCATCACTCTCGTAAGCCTCTGAATCACTCTCTTGAGCCTCTGAATCCTCTCTTGAACTCCTGCATCCCTCTCATGAGCCTCTGCATCCCTCTCTTGAGCCTTTGCATCACTCTCTTAAGCCTCTGCATCCCTCTGTTGAGCCTCTGCATCACTCTCAAGAGCTTCTGCATCCTTCTCTTGTGCATCTGCATCCCTCACTTGAGCCTCTGCATCCCTCTCTTGAGCTTCTGCATCCCTCTCTTGAGCCTCTGCTTTCCTCTCTTGAGCCTCTGCATCCCTCTCTTGAGCCTCTGCATCCCTCTCTCAAGCCTCTGCATCACTCTCATGATCCTTTGCTTCACTCTCTTGAGACTCTGCATCACTCTCTTGAGCCTCTACATCACTCTCTTGAGCCTCTGTATTACTCTGTTGAGCCTCTTCATCACTCTCTTATGCCTCTGCATCTCTCTCTTCAGCCTCTGCGTCACTCTCTTGAGCCTCTGCATCCCTCTCTGGAGCCTCAGCATCCCTCTCTTGAACCTCTGCAGCACTCTCTTCAGCTTCTGCATCACTCTCTTAAGCCTCTGATTCCCTCTCTTGATCCTCTGCATCACTCTCTTGAGCTTCTGCATCACTCTCTTGAGCATCTGCATCCCTCTCTGGAGCTTCTGCATCCCTCTCTTGAGCCTCTGCATCACTCTCTTGAGCCTCTGCATCACCCTTTTAAGCCTCTGCATCCCTTTTTTGAGCCTCTGCATCCCTTTCTTGAGCGTCTGCATCACTCTCTTGAACTCGTGAATCCCTCTCATGAGCCTTTGCATCCCTCTCCTGAGCCTTTGCATCACTCTTTTAAGACTCTGCATTCCTCTCCTGAGATTCTGCGTCACTCCTAAAAGCATCTGCATCCCTCTCTTGTGTTTCTGCATCCCTCACTTGAGCCTTTGCGTCCCTCTCTTGTGCCCCTGAATCCCTCTCTTGAGCCTCTGCATCCCTCTCTTGAGCCTCTGCATCCCTCTCTTAAGCCTCTGCATCACTCTCGTAAGCCTCTGAATCACTCTCTTGAGCCTCTGAATCCTCTCTTGAACTCCTGCATCCCTCTCATGAGCCTCTGCATCCCTCTGATGAGCCTCTGCATCCCTCTCTTGAGCCTTTGCATCACTCTCTTAAGCCTCTGCATCCCTCTGTTGAGCCTCTGCATCACTCTCAAGAGCTTCTGCATCCTTCTCTTGTGCATCTGCATCCCTCACTTGAGCCTCTGCATCCCTCTCTTGAGCTTCTGCATCCCTCTCTTGAGCCTCTGCATCCCTCTCTAGAGCCTCTGCATCACTCTTTTCAGCCTTTGCATAACTCTCTTAAGCCTCTGCTTCCCTCTCTTGATCCTCTGCATCACTCTCTTGAGCCTCTGCATCACTCTCTTTATCGTCTGCATCACTCTCTTGAGCCTCTGCATCCCTCTCTGCATCACTCTCTTCGGCCTCTGCATCACTCTCTTAAGCCTATGCTTTCCTCTCTTGATCCTCTGCATCACTCTCTTGAACCTCTGCATCACTCTCATGATCATCTGCTTCACTCTCTTGAGCCTCTGCATCACTCTCTTGAGCCTCTACATCACTCTCTGGAGCCTCTGCATCCCTCTCTGGAGCCTCAGCATCCCTCTCCTGAACCTCTGCAGCATTCTCGTGAGCCTCTGCATCATTCTCTTGAACCTCTGCATCCCTCTCTTAAGCCTCTGCATCACTCTCTGGAGCCTCTGCAACCCTCTCTTAAGCCTCTGCATCACTCACCTAAGCCTATGCATCACTCTCTTCAGCCTCTGCATCCCTGTCTTGAGCCTCTGCATCATTCGCTTAAGCATCTGCATCACTCTCCTGAGCCTCTGCATCACTCTCTTGAGAATCTGCACCCCTCTCTTAAGCCTCTGCATCACTCTCTTAAGCCTCTGCATCACTCTCTTTTGCCTCTGCATCACTCTCTTGAGCCTCTGCATCACTCTCTTCAGCACTGCTCCTCTCTCATAGGCCTCTGCATCACTCTCTTCAGCCTCTGCATCCCTCTCGTAAGCCTCTGCATCGCTCTCTTGATCCTCTGCATAACTCTCTTGAGTCTCTGAATCCCTCTCCTGAGCCTCTGAATCCCTCTCGTAAGCCTCTGCATCACTCACTTTAGCCTCTGCATCACTTTCGTAAGCCTCTGAATCACTCTCTTGAGCCCCTGCATCCCTCTCTTGAGCCACTGCATCACTCTCTCGAGCCTCTGCATCACCCTCTTAAGGCTCTTTATCCCTCTTTTAAGCCGCTGCAACACTTTCTTAAGCCTCTGCATCCCTCTCTTGAGCCTCTGCATCCCTCTCTTCAACTCCTGCATCCCTCTCTTGAGCCTCTGCATCCCTCTCCTGAGCCATTGCATCACTCCCTTAAGCCTCTGCATCCCTCTCATGATCCTCTGCATCACTATCATAAACCTCTGCATCACTCTCTTGAGCCTCTGCATAACTCTCTTAAGTGTCTGCATAACTCTCTTCAGCCTATGCATCCCTCTCTTGAGCCTCTGCAACACTATGCTCAGCCTCTGCATCACTCTCTAAAGCCTCTGAATCCCTCTCCTGAGCCTCTGAATCCCTCTCTTGAGCCTCTGCATCACTCTCTCAATCCTCTGCATCACTCTCATGAGCCTCTACATCATTCTCTTGAGCCTCTGCATCCCTCTCTTAAACCTCTACATAATTCTCTTGAGCCTCTGCATCGCTCTCATGAGCCTCTGCATCACTCTCTTAAGCCTCTGCATCTCTCTCTTCAGCCTCTGCATCACTCTCTTGACCCTCTGCATCACTCTCTTGATCCTCTGCATCCCTCTCTTGAGCCTCTGCATCCCTTTCTTGAGCCTCTGCATCACTCTCTTGAGCCTCTGCATCACCCTTTTAAGCCTCTGCATCCCTTTTTTGAGCCTCTGCATCACTTTCTTAAGCCTCTGCATCCCTTTTTTGAGCGTCTGCATCACTCTCTTCAACTCGTGAATCCCTCTCATGAGCCTTTGCATCCCTCTCCTGAGCCTTTGCATCACTCTCTTAAGCCTCTGCATTCCTCTCTTGAGATTCTGCGTCACTCTTAAGAGCATCTGCATCCCTCTCTTGTGCCTCTGCATCCCTCACTTGAGCCTTTGCGTCCCTCTCTTGAGCCCCTGAATCCCTCTCTTGAGCCTCTGCATCCCTCTCTTGAGCCTCTGCATCCCTCTCTGGAGCTTCTGCATCCCTCTATTGAGCCTCTGCATCACTCTCTTGAGACTCTGCATCCCCCTTTTAAGCCTCTGCATCCCTTTTTTGAGCCTCTGCATCCCTTTCTTGAGCGTCTGCATCACTCTCTTGAACTTGTGAATCCCTCTCATGAGCCTTTGCATCCCTCTCCTGAGCCTTTGCATCACTCTCTTAAGCCTCTGCATTCCTCTCTTGAGATTCTGCGTCACTCTTAAGAGCATCTGCATCCCTCTCCTGTGCCTCTGCATCCCTCACTTGAGCCTTTGCGTCCCTCTCTTGAGCCCCTGCATCCCTCTCTTGAGCCTCTGCATCCCTCTCTTAAGCCTCTGCATCACTCTCGTAAGCCTCTGAATCACTCTCTTGAGCCTCTGAATCCTCTCTTGAACTCCTGCATCCCTCTCATGAGCCTCTGCATCCCTCTCTTGAGCCTTTGCATCACTCTCTTAAGCCTCTGCATCCCTCTGTTGAGCCTCTGCATCACTCTCAAGAGCTTCTACATCCTTCTCTTGTGCATCTGCATCCCTCACTTGAGCCTCTGCATCCCTCTCTTGAGCTTCTGCATCCCTCTCTTGAGCCTCTGCTTTCCTCTCTTGAGCCTCTGCATCCCTCTCTTGAGCCTCTGCATCCCTCTCTCAAGCCTCTGCATCACTCTCATGATCCTTTGCTTCACTCTCTTGAGACTCTGCATCACTCTCTTGAGCCTCTACATCACTCTCTTGAGCCTCTGTATTACTCTGTTGAGCCTCTTCATCACTCTCTTATGCCTCTGCATCTCTCTCTTCAGCCTCTGCGTCACTCTCTTGAGCCTCTGCATCCCTCTCTGGAGCCTCAGCATCCCTCTCTTGAACCTCTGCAGCACTCTCTTCAGCTTCTGCATCACTCTCTTAAGCCTCTGATTCCCTCTCTTGATCCTCTGCATCACTCTCTTGAGCTTCTGCATCACTCTCTTGAGCATCTGCATCCCTCTCTGGAGCTTCTGCATCCCTCTCTTGAGCCTCTGCATCACTCTCTTGAGCCTCTGCATCACCCTTTTAAGCCTCTGCATCCCTTTTTTGAGCCTCTGCATCCCTTTCTTGAGCGTCTGCATCACTCTCTTGAACTCGTGAATCCCTCTCATGAGCCTTTGCATCCCTCTCCTGAGCCTTTGCATCACTCTTTTAAGACTCTGCATTCCTCTCCTGAGATTCTGCGTCACTCTTAAAAGCATCTGCATCCCTCTCTTGTGTTTCTGCATCCCTCACTTGAGCCTTTGCGTCCCTCTCTTGTGCCCCTGAATCCCTCTCTTGAGCCTCTGCATCCCTCTCTTGAGCCTCTGCATCCCTCTCTTAAGCCTCTGCATCACTCTCGTAAGCCTCTGAATCACTCTCTTGGGCCTCTGAATCCTCTCTTGAACTCCTGCATCCCTCTCATGAGCCTCTGCATCCCTCTGATGAGCCTCTGCATCCCTCTCTTGAGCCTTTGCATCACTCTCTTAAGCCTTTGCATCCCTCTGTTGAGCCTCTGCATCACTCTCAAGAGCTTCTGCATCCTTCTCTTGTGCATCTGCATCCCTCACTTGAGCCTCTGCATCCCTCTCTTGAGCTTCTGCATCCCTCTCTTGAGCCTCTGCATCCCTCTCTAGAGCCTCTGCATCACTCTTTTCAGCCTTTGCATAACTCTCTTAAGCCTCTGCTTCCCTCTCTTGATCCTCTGCATCACTCTCTTGAGCCCCTGCATCACTCTCTTTATCGTCTGCATCACTCTCTTGAGCCTCTGCATCCCTCTCTGCATCACTCTCTTCGGCCTCTGCATCACTCTCTTAAGCCTATGCTTTCCTCTCTTGATCCTCTGCATCACTCTCTTGAACCTCTGCATCACTCTCATGATCCTCTGCTTCACTCTCTTGAGCCTCTGCATCACTCTCTTGAGCCTCTACATCACTCTCTGGAGCCTCTGCATCCCTCTCTGGAGCCTCAGCATCCCTCTCCTGAACCTCTGCAGCATTCTCGTGAGCCTCTGCATCATTCTCTTGAACCTCTGCATCCCTCTCTTAAGCCTCTGCATCACTCTCTGGAGCCTCTGCAACCCTCTCTTAAGCCTCTGCATCACTCACCTAAGCCTATGCATCACTCTCTTCAGCCTCTGCATCCCTGTCTTGAGCCTCTGCATCATTCGCTTAAGCATCTGCATCACTCTCCTGAGCCTCTGCATCACTCTCTTGAGAATCTGCACCCCTCTCTTAAGCCTCTGCATCACTCTCTTAAGCCTCTGCATCACTCTCTTTAGCCTCTGCATCACTCTCTTGAGCCTCTGCATCACTCTCTTCAGCACTGCTCCTCTCATAGGCCTCTGCATCACTCTCTTCAGCCTCTGCATCCCTCTCGTAAGCCTCTGCATCGCTCTCTTGATCCTCTGCATAACTCTCTTGAGTCTCTGAATCCCTCTCCTGAGCCTCTGAATCCCTCTCGTAAGCCTCTGCATCACTCACTTTAGCCTCTGCATCACTTTCGTAAGCCTCTGAATCACTCTCTTGAGCCCCTGCATCCCTCTCTTGAGCCACTGCATCACTCTCTCGAGCCTCTGCATCACCCTCTTAAGGCTCTTTATCCCTCTTTTAAGCCGCTGCAACACTTTCTTAAGCCTCTGCATCCCTCTCTTGAGCCTCTGCATCCCTCTCTTCAACTCCTGCATCCCTCTCTTGAGCCTCTGCATCCCTCTCCTGAGCCATTGCATCACTCCCTTAAGCCTCTGCATCCCTCTCATGATCCTCTGCATCACTATCATAAACCTCTGCATCACTCTCTTGAGCCTCTGCATAACTCTCTTAAGTGTCTGCATAACTCTCTTCAGCCTATGCATCCCTCTCTTGAGCCTCTGCAACACTATGCTCAGCCTCTGCATCACTCTCTAAAGCCTCTGAATCCCTCTCCTGAGCCTCTGAATCCCTCTCTTGAGCCTCTGCATCACTCTCTCAATCCTCTGCATCACTCTCATGAGCCTCTACATCATTCTCTTGAGCCTCTGCATCCCTCTCTTAAACCTCTACATAATTCTCTTGAGCCTCTGCATCGCTCTCATGAGCCTCTGCATCACTCTCTTAAGCCTCTGCATCTCTCTCTTCAGCCTCTGCATCACTCTCTTGACCCTCTGCATCACTCTCTTGATCCTCTGCATCCCTCTCTTGAGCCTCTGCATCCCTTTCTTGAGCCTCTGCATCACTCTCTTGAGCCTCTGCATCACCCTTTTAAGCCTCTGCATCCCTTTTTTGAGCCTCTGCATCACTTTCTTAAGCCTCTGCATCCCTTTTTTGAGCGTCTGCATCACTCTCTTCAACTCGTGAATCCCTCTCATGAGCCTTTGCATCCCTCTCCTGAGCCTTTGCATCACTCTCTTAAGCCTCTGCATTCCTCTCTTGAGATTCTGCGTCACTCTTAAGAGCATCTGCATCCCTCTCTTGTGCCTCTGCATCCCTCACTTGAGCCTTTGCGTCCCTCTCTTGAGCCCCTGAATCCCTCTCTTGAGCCTCTGCATCCCTCTCTTGAGCCTCTGCATCCCTCTCTCAAGCTTCTGCATCACTCTCTGAAGCTTCTGCATCACGCTCTTAAGCCTCTGAATCACTCTCTTGAGCCTCTGCATCACACTCTTGAGCCCCTGCATCCCTCTCTTGAGCCTCTGCATCACTCTTTTCAGCCTCTGCATCACCCTCTTAAGCCTCTGCATCACTCTCTTGGGCCTCTGCATCCCTCTCCTTAGCCTCTACCTCACTCTCTTAAGCCTCTGCATCTCTCTCGTAAGCCTCTGAATCGTTCTCTTAAGCCTCTGCATCACTCTCTTGAGCCTCTGCATCACTCTCTTCAGCCTTTGCATAACTCTTTTAAGCCTCTGCTTCCCTCTCTTGATCCTCTGCATCACTCTCTTGAGCCTCTGCATCACTCTCTCTTTATCGTCTGCATCACTCTCTTGAGCCTCTGCATCCCTCTCTGCATCACTCTCTTCGGCCTCTGCATCACTCTCTTAAGCCTCTACTTCCCTCTCTTGATCCTCTGCATCACTCTCTTGAACCTCTGCATCACTCTCATGATCCTTTGCTTTACTCTCTTGAGACTCTGCATCACTCTCTTGAGCCTCTACATCACTCTCTTGAGCCTCTGTATTACTCTGTTGAGCCTCTTCATCACTCTCTTATGCCTCTGCATCTCTCTCTTCAGCCTCTGCATCACTCTCATGAGCCTCTGCATCCCTCTCTGGAGCCTCAGCATCCCTCTCTTGAATCTCCGCAGCACTCTCTTGAGCCTCTGCATCATTCTCTTGAACCTCTGCATCCCTCTCTTCAGCTCCTGCATCACTCTCTTAAGCCTCTGATTTCCTCTCTTGATCCTCTGCATCACTCTCTTGAGCTTCTGCATCACTCTCTTGAGCCTCTGCATCCCTCTCTGGAGCTTCTGCATCCCTCTATTGAGCCTCTGCATCACTCTCTTGAGACTCTGCATCCCCCTTTTAAGCCTCTGCATCCCTTTTTTGAGCCTCTGCATCCCTTTCTTGAGCGTCTGCATCACTCTCTTGAACTTGTGAATCCCTCTCATGAGCCTTTGCATCCCTCTCCTGAGCCTTTGCATCACTCTTTTAAGCCTCTGCATTCCTCTCTTGAGATTCTGCGTCACTCTTAAGAGCATCTGCATCCCTCTCCTGTGCCTCTGCATCCCTCACTTGAGCCTTTGCGTCCCTCTCTTGAGCCCCTGCATCCCTCTCTTGAGCCTCTGCATCCCTCTCTTAAGCCTCTGCATCACTCTCGTAAGCCTCTGAATCACTCTCTTGAGCCTCTGAATCCTCTCTTGAACTCCTGCATCCCTCTCATGAGCCTCTGCATCCCTCTCTTGAGCCTTTGCATCACTCTCTTAAGCCTCTGCATCCCTCTGTTGAGCCTCTGCATCACTCTCAAGAGCTTCTGCATCCTTCTCTTGTGCATCTGCATCCCTCACTTGAGCCTCTGCATCCCTCTCTTGAGCTTCTGCATCCCTCTCTTGAGCCTCTGCTTTCCTCTCTTGAGCCTCTGCATCCCTCTCTTGAGCCTCTGCATCCCTCTCTCAAGCCTCTGCATCACTCTCATGATCCTTTGCTTCACTCTCTTGAGACTCTGCATCACTCTCTTGAGCCTCTACATCACTCTCTTGAGCCTCTGTATTACTCTGTTGAGCCTCTTCATCACTCTCTTATGCCTCTGCATCTCTCTCTTCAGCCTCTGCGTCACTCTCTTGAGCCTCTGCATCCCTCTCTGGAGCCTCAGCATCCCTCTCTTGAACCTCTGCAGCACTCTCTTCAGCTTCTGCATCACTCTCTTAAGCCTCTGATTCCCTCTCTTGATCCTCTGCATCACTCTCTTGAGCTTCTGCATCACTCTCTTGAGCATCTGCATCCCTCTCTGGAGCTTCTGCATCCCTCTCTTGAGCCTCTGCATCACTCTCTTGAGCCTCTGCATCACCCTTTTAAGCCTCTGCATCCCTTTTTTGAGCCTCTGCATCCCTTTCTTGAGCGTCTGCATCACTCTCTTGAACTCGTGAATCCCTCTCATGAGCCTTTGCATCCCTCTCCTGAGCCTTTGCATCACTCTTTTAAGACTCTGCATTCCTCTCCTGAGATTCTGCGTCACTCTTAAAAGCATCTGCATCCCTCTCTTGTGCCTCTGCATCCCTCACTTGAGCCTTTGCGTCCCTCTCTTGAGCCCCTGAATCCCTCTCTTGAGCCTCTGCATCCCTCTCTTGAGCTTCTGCATCCCTCTCTTAAGCCTCTGCATCACTCTCGTAAGCCTCTGAATCACTCTCTTGAGCCTCTGAATCCTCTCTTGAACTCCTGCATCCCTCTCATGAGCCTCTGCATCCCTCTGATGAGCCTCTGCATCCCTCTCTTGAGCCTTTGCATCACTCTCTTAAGCCTCTGCATCCCTCTGTTGAGCCTCTGCATCACTCTCAAGAGCTTCTGCATCCTTCTCTTGTGCATCTGCATCCCTCACTTGAGCCTCTGCATCCCTCTCTTGAGCTTCTGCATCCCTCTCTTGAGCCTCTGCATCCCTCTCTAGAGCCTCTGCATCACTCTTTTCAGCCTTTGCATAACTCTCTTAAGCCTCTGCTTCCCTCTCTTGATCTTCTGCATCACTCTCTTGAGCCTCTGCATCACTCTCTTTATCGTCTGCATCACTCTCTTGAGCCTCTGCATCCCTCTCTGCATCACTCTCTTCGGCCTCTGCATCACTCTCTTAAGCCTATGCTTTCCTCTCTTGATCCTCTGCATCACTCTCTTGAACCTCTGCATCACTCTCATGATCCTCTGCTTCACTCTCTTGAGCCTCTGCATCACTCTCTTGAGCCTCTACATCACTCTCTGGAGCCTCTGCATCCC
The DNA here is from genome assembly GCF_040958095.1 of Procambarus clarkii. Classification (NCBI taxonomy): domain Eukaryota; kingdom Metazoa; phylum Arthropoda; class Malacostraca; order Decapoda; family Cambaridae; genus Procambarus; species Procambarus clarkii. The sequence goes on from NW_027189723.1 coordinate 77,104, forward strand.
TCTCTGGAGCCTCAGCATCCCTCTCCTGAACCTCTGCAGCATTCTCGTGAGCCTCTGCATCATTCTCTTGAACCTCTGCATCCCTCTCTTAAGCCTCTGCATCACTCTCTGGAGCCTCTGCAACCCTCTCTTAAGCCTCTGCATCACTCACCTAAGCCTATGCATCACTCTCTTCAGCCTCTGCATCCCTGTCTTGAGCCTCTGCATCATTCGCTTAAGCATCTGCATCACTCTCCTGAGCCTCTGCATCACTCTCTTGAGAATCTGCACCCCTCTCTTAAGCCTCTGCATCACTCTCTTAAGCCTCTGCATCACTCTCTTGAGCCTCTGCATCACTCTCTTGAGCCTCTGCATCACTCTCTTCAGCACTGCTCCTCTCTCATAGGCCTCTGCATCACTCTCTTCAGCCTCTGCATCCCTCTCGTAAGCCTCTGCATCACTCTCTTGATCCTCTGCATAACTCTCTTGAGTCTCTGAACTCTCTCCTGAGCCTCTGAATCCCTCTCGTAAGCCTCTGCATCACTCACTTTAGCCTCTGCATCACTTTCGTAAGCCTCTGAATCACTCTCTTGAGCCCCTGCATCCCTCTCTTGAGCCACTGCATCACTCTCTCGAGCCTCTGCATCACCCTCTTAAGGCTCTTTATCCCTCTTTTAAGCCGCTGCAACACTTTCTTAAGCCTCTGCATCCCTCTCTTGAGCCTCTGCATCCCTCTCTTCAACTCCTGCATCCCTCTCTTGAGCCTCTGCATCCCTCTCCTGAGCCATTGCATCACTCCCTTAAGCCTCTGCATCCCTCTCATGATCCTCTGCATCACTATCATAAACCTCTGCATCACTCTCTTGAGCCTCTGCATAACTCTCTTAAGTGTCTGCATAACTCTCTTCAGCCTATGCATCCCTCTCTTGAGCCTCTGCAACACTATGCTCAGCCTCTGCATCACTCTCTAAAGCCTCTGAATCCCTCTCCTGAGCCTCTGAATCCCTCTCTTGAGCCTCTGCATCACTCTCTCAATCCTCTGCATCACTCTCATGAGCCTCTACATCATTCTCTTGAGCCTCTGCATCCCTCTCTTAAACCTCTACATAATTCTCTTGAGCCTCTGCATCACTCTCTTAAGCCTCTGCATCTCTCTCTTCAGCCTCTGCATCACTCTCTTGACCCTCTGCATCACTCTCTTGATCCTCTGCATCCCTCTCTTGAGCCTCTGCATCCTTTTCTTGAGCCTCTGCATCACTCTCTTGAGCCTCTGCATCACCCTTTTAAGCCTCTGCATCCCTTTTTTGAGCCTCTGCATCACTTTCTTAAGCCTCTGCATCCCTTTTTTGAGCGTCTGCATCACTCTCTTCAACTCGTGAATCCCTCTCATGAGCCTTTGCATCCCTCTCCTGAGCCTTTGCATCACTTTCTTAAGCCTCTGCATTCCTCTCTTGAGATTCTGCGTCACTCTTAAGAGCATCTGCATCCCTCTCTTGTGCCTCTGCATCCCTCACTTGAGCCTTTGCGTCCCTCTCTTGAGCCCCTGAATCCCTCTCTTGAGCCTCTGCATCCCTCTCTTGAGCCTCTGCATCCCTCTCTTAAGCCTCTGCATCACTCTCGTAAGCCTCTGAATCACTCTCTTGAGCCTCTGAATCCTCTCTTGAACTCCTGCATCCCTCTCATGAGCCTCTGCATCCCTCTGATGAGCCTCTGCATCCCTCTCGTGAGCCTTTGCATCACTCTCTTAAGCCTCTGCATCCCTCTGTTGAGCCTCTGCATCACTCTCAAGAGCTTCTGCATCCTTCTCTTGTGCATCTGCATCCCTCACTTGAGCCTCTGCATCCCTCTCTTGAGCTTCTGCATCCCTCTCTTGAGCCTCTGCATCCCTCTCTAGAGCCTCTGCATCACTCTTTTCAGCCTTTGCATAACTCTTAAGCCTCTGCTTCCCTCTCTTGATCCTCTGCATCACTCTCTTGAGCCTCTGCATCACTTTCTTTATCGTCTGCATCACTCTCTTGAGCCTCTGCATCCCTCTCTGCATCACTCTCTTCGGCCTCTGCATCACTCTCTTAAGCCTATGCTTTCCTCTCTTGATCCTCTGCATCACTCTCTTGAACCTCTGCATCACTCTCATGATCCTCTGCTTCACTCTCTTGAGCCTCTGCATCACTCTCTTGAGCCTCTACATCACTCTCTGGAGCCTCTGCATCCCTCTCTGGAGCCTCAGCATCCCTCTCTTGAACCTCTGCAGCATTCTCTTGAGCCTCTGCATCATTCTCTAGAACCTCTGCATCCCTCTCTTAAGCCTCTGCATCACTCTCTGGAGCCTCTGCAACCCTCTCCTGAGCCTTTGCATCACTCTCTTAAGCCTCTGCATTCCTCTCTTGAGATTCTGCGTCACTCTTAAGAGCATCTGCATCCCTCTCTTGTGCCTCTGCATCCCTCACTTGAGCCTTTGCATCCCTCTCTTGAGCCCCTGCATCCCTCTCTTGAGCCTCTGCATCCCTCTCTTGAGCCTCTGCATCCCTTTCTTAAGCCTCTGCATCATTCTCTTATGCCTCTGCATCACTCTCGTAAGCCTCGGAATCACTCTCTTGAGCCTCTGCATCCCTCTCATGAGCCTTTGCATCACTCTCTTAAGCCTCTGCATCCCTCTCTTGTACATCTGCATCCCTCACTTCACCCTCTGCATCCCTCTTTTGAGCTTCTGCATACCTCTCTTGAGCCTCTGCATCCCTCTCTTGAGCCTCTGCATCCCTCTCTCAAGCTTCTGCATCACTCTCTTAAGCTTCTGCATCACGCTGTTAAGCCTCTGAATCACTCTCTTGAGCCTCTGCATCACTCTCTTGAGCCCCTGCATCCCTCTCTTGAGCCTCTGCATCACTCTTTTCAGCCTCTGCATCACACTCTTAAGCCTCTGCATCACTCTCTTGGGCCTCTGCATCCCTCTCCTTAGCCTCTACCTCACTCTCTTAAGCCTCTGCATCTCTCTCGTAAGCCTCTGAATCGCTCTCTTAAGCCTCTGCATCACTCTCTAGAGCCTCTGCATCACTCACTTCAGCCTTTGCATAACTCTTTTAAGCCTCTGCTTCCCTCTCTTGATCCTCTGCATCACTCTCTTGAGCCTCTGCATCACTCTCTCTTTATCGTCTGCATCACTCTCTTGAGCCTCTGCATCCCTCTCTGCATCACTCTCTTCGGCCTCTGCATCACTCTCTTAAGCCTCTGCTTCCCTCTCTTGATCCTCTACATCACTCTCTTGAACCTCTGCATCACTCTTATGATCCTTTGCTTCACTCTCTTGAGACTCTGCATCACTCTCTTGAGCCTCTACATCACTCTCTTGAGCCTCTGTATTACTCTGTTGAGCCTCTTCATCACTCTCTTATGCCTCTGCATCTCTCTCTTCAGCCTCTGCATCACTCTCTTGAGCCTCTGCATACCTCTCTGGAGCCTCAGCATCCCAATCTTGAACCTCTGCAGCACTCTCTTGAGCCTCTGCATCATTCTCTTGAACCTCTGCATCCCTCTCTTCAGCTTCTGCATCACTCTCTTAAGCCTCTGATTCCCTCTCTTGATCCTCTGCATCACTCACTTGAGCTTCTGCATCACTCTCTTGAGCCCCTGCATCCCTCTCTTGAGCCTCTGCATCACTCTTTTCAGCCTCTGCATCACACTCTTAAGCCTCTGCATCACTCTCTTGGGCCTCTGCATCCCTCTCCTTAGCCTCTACCTCACTCTCTTAAGCCTCTGCATCTCTCTCGTAAGCCTCTGAATCACTCTCTTAAGCCTCTGCATCACTCTCTAGAGCCTCTGCATCACTCACTTCAGCCTTTGCATAACTCTTTTAAGCCTCTGCTTCCCTCTCTTGATCCTCTGCATCACTCTCTTGAGCCTCTGCATCACTCTCTCTTTATCGTCTGCATCACTCTCTTGAGCCTCTGCATCCCTCTCTGCATCACTCTCTTCGGCCTCTGCATCACTCTCTTAAGCCTCTGCTTCCCTCTCTTGATCCTCTACATCACTCTCTTGAACCTCTGCATCACTCTTATGATCCTTTGCTTCACTCTCTTGAGACTCTGCATCACTCTCTTGAGCCTCTACATCACTCTCTTGAGCCTCTGTATTACTCTGTTGAGCCTCTTCATCACTCTCTTATGCCTCTGCATCTCTCTCTTCAGCCTCTGCATCACTCTCTTGAGCCTCTGCATCCCTCTCTGGAGCCTCAGCATCCCAATCTTGAACCTCTGCAGCACTCTCTTGAGCCTCTGCATCATTCTCTTGAACCTCTGCATCCCTCTCTTCAGCTTCTGCATCACTCTCTTAAGCCTCTGATTCCCTCTCTTGATCCTCTGCATCACTCTCTTGAGCTTCTGCATCCCTCTCTTGAGCCTCTGCATCCCTCTCTTGAGCCTCTGCATCACACTTTTAAGCCTCTGCATTTTTTTTTTGAGCCTCTGCATCCCTTTCTTGAGCGTCTGCATCACTCTCTTGAACTCGTGAATCCCTCTCATGAGCCTTTGCATCCCTCTCCTGAGCCTTTGCATCACTCTGTTGAGCCTCTGCATTCCTCTCTTGAGATTCTGCGTCACTCTTAAGAGCATCTGAATCCCTCTCTTGTGCCTCTGCATCCCTCACTTGAGCCTTTGCATCCCTCTCTTGAGCCCCTGCATCCCTCTCTTGAGCCTCTGCATCCCTCTCTTGAGCATCTGCATCCCTCTCTTAAGCCTCTGCATCACTCTCGTAAGCCTCTGAATCACTCTCTTGAGCCTCTGAATCCTCTCTTGAACTCCTGCATCCCTCTCATGAGCCTCTGCATCCCTCTCTTGAGCCTTTGCATCCCTCTCTTGAGCCCCTGCATCCCTCTCTTGAGCCTCTGCATCCCTCTCTTGAGCCTCTGCATCCCTCTCTTAAGCCTCTGAATCACTCTCTTGAGCCTCTGAATCCTCTCTTGAACTCCTGCATCCCTCTCATGAGCCTCTGCATCCCTCTCTTGAGCCTTTGCATCACTCTCTTAAGCCTCTGCATCCCTCTGTTGAGCCTCTGCATCACACTCAAGAGCTTCTGCATCCTTCGCTTGTGCATCTGCATCCCTCACTTGAGCCTCTGCATCCCTCTCTTGAGCTTGTGCATCCCTCTCTTGATCCTCTGCATCCCTCGCTTGAGCCTCTGCATCCCTCTCTCAAGCCTTTGCATCACTCTCTTAAGCTTCTGCATCACTCTCTTAAGCCTCTGCATCACTCTCGTAAGCCTCTGAATCACTCTCTTAAGCCTCTGCATCACTCTCTAGAGCCTCTGCATCACTCTTTTCAGCCTTTGCATAACTCTCTTAAGCCTCTGCATCCGTCTCTTGATCCTCTGCATCACTCTCTTGAGCCTCTGCATCACTCTCTTTATCGTCTTCATCACTCTCTTGACCCTCTGCATCCCTCTCTGCATCACTCTCTTCGGCCTCTGTATCACTCTCTTAAGCCTCTGCTTTCCTCTCTTGATCCTCTGCATCACTCTCTTGAACCTCTGCATCACTCTCATGATCCTCTGCTTCACTCTCTTGAGCCTCTGCATCCCTCTCTTAAGCCTCTGCATCACTCTCTGGAGCCTCTGCAACCCTCTCTTAAGCCTCTGCATCACTCACCTAAGCCTATGCATCACTCTCTTCAGCCTCTGCATCCCTGTCTTGAGCCTCTGCATCATTCGCTTAAGCATCTGCATCACTTTCTTGAGCCTCTGCATCACACTCTTGAGCCTCTGCACCCCTCTCATAAGCCTCTGCATCACTCTCTTAAGCCTCTGCATCACTCTCTTTAGCCTCTGCATCACTCTCTTGAGCCTCTGCATCACTCTCTTCAGCCTCTGCATCCCTCTCTTGAGCCTCTGCATCACTTTGATTTGAAGGCCAAATCATATATCGTGATACTACATGAAATAGTATCGAAAAATTGGTAAAATGAATATATTTTCGTAATATCAAACAACATGAAAAACGTGAAAAAAGTCACTATTATACCAAATTTGAGGATTTTATCTTCGAATCATAAAGCGAGGTTTCGTATTATTTAGATCCAAGAAAAGACATATTACAATGTTGTTTCCAATACAAATGATAAAAATGAATGTGGTTTCATTAGAATGAACTAAAATGTTCCTGATTTTCCGTTTATATTACCGATGGAAGATGTAACCGTAAAACCGGTCTATTCTAGCTGAAACGTCGATATATGCAATAAAAACCGAACTTCTCCCCTTTTCAATATCTTACTCAGTATTTCAACGAGAAACAAATAGATGATTGAAAATGAAGTATTTAAGGTTATTATCTAATCAATTACGTGTTTGCATCATTTTTATCGTAAATTTTATGAATTAATAACAATAAACTGGATATTCACAAAAACGTGGAAAGACGGCAAAATATTGCCTATTTCGATGATATTTTGTTTAAATCACATAAAGGAAAAGGGGATGACAAGCGTCAAAATATTGCTAAATTCGATGATGTTGAGTGCGAAACAAAATGCAAGAAAACTTGCTTAAAATGCAATATTATCCAAATTCTAAGATATGAAGGTCAAATCACATATCGTGATACTTTATGAACTTGTATCGAAATATTGGTAAAAATGAATATATTTACGTAATATCAAACTACATAAAAACCTGAAAAAGTCACTATTATAAAAAATTTGAGGATTTTAACTTCGAATCATAAAGCGCGGTTTCGTATTATTTAGATCCAAGAAAAGACATGACAATGTTGTTTCCAATACAAACGATAAAAATCAATGTGTTTTCATTAGAATTAACAAAAATGTTTCTGATTTTCCGTTTATATTACCGATGGAAGATGTTCACGTAAAACCGCTCTATTCCGGCTGAAACGTCAATATATGCAATAAAAACCGAATTTCTTCCCTTTTCAATATTTTACTCAGTATTTCAACGAGAAACAAATAGATGATTGAAGATGAAGTATTTAAAGTTATTATTTAATCAATTATGTGTTTGTATCATTTTTATCGTATATATAATGAATTAAAAACAATAAACTGGAAATTCACAAAAACGTGGAAAAACAGCAAAAAATTGCCTAATTTGATGATATTTTGTTTATATCACATAAAGGAAAAGGGGGGATGATAAAAGTGAAAATATTACGAAATTCGATGATTTATAGTACGAAACAAAATGCTAGAAAACTTTTCTTAAAATGCAATATTATGCGAAATTCTGAGATTTGAAGGCCAAATCATATATCGTGATACTACATGAAAAAGTATCGAAATATTGGTAAAAATGAATATATTTACGTAATATCAAACTACATGAAAAACGTGAAAAAGTCACTATTATACCAAATTTGAAGTTTTAACTTCGAATCATAAAGAGAGGTTTCGTATTATTTAGATCCAAGAAAAGACACATGACAATGTTCTTTCCAATACAAATGATAAAAATCAATGTGTTTTCATTAGAATGAACTAAAATGTTCCTGATTTTCCGTTTATATTACTGACAGAAGATGTACACGTAAAACCGTTCTAATCCGGCTGAAACGTCGATATATGCAATAAAAACCGAACTTCTCCCCTTTTCAATATCATATCAAGTATTTTAACGAGAAACAAATAGTTGATTGAAAATGAAGTATTTAAGTTTATCATCTAATCAATTATGTGTTTGTATCATTTTTATCGTATATTTAATGAATTAATACCAATAAACTGGAAATTCACAAAAACGTGGAAAAACAGCAAAATATTGCCTAATTCGATAATATTTTGTTTATATCACATAAAGGAAAAGTGAGATGATAAACGTCAAAATATTACTAAATTCGATGATTTTTAGGTACGAAACAAAATGCAAGAAAACTTGCTTAAAATGCAATATTATGCGAAATTCTGAGATTTGAAGGCCAAATCAAATATCGTGATACTACATGAAATAGTATCGAAATATTGGTAAAAATGAGTCTATTTACGTAATATAAAACTACATGAAAAACGTGAAAAAGTCACTATTTTACAATATTTGAGTATTTTAACTTCAAATCACAGAGCGAGGTTTCGTATTATTTAGAATCAAGAAAAGACATATGACAATGTTGTTTCCAATACAAATGATAAAAATCAATGTGTTTCCATTAGAAATAACTAAAATGTTCCTGATCTTCCGTTTATATTACCGACGAAAGATGTACACGTAAAACCGCTCTAATCCGGCTGAAATGTCGATATATGCAATAAAACAGAAATTCTCCCCTTTTCAATATCTTATCAAGTACTTTAACGAGAAACAAATAGTCGATTGAAAATGAAGTATTTAAGGTTATTTTCTAATCAATTATGTGTTTGCATCATTTTTATCATATATATTAATGAATTAATAACAATAAACTGAAAATTTACAAAAACGTGGAAAAACAGTAAAATATTGCCTAATTCGATGATATTTTGTTTATATCACATAAAGGAAAAGGGAGATGATAAACGTCAAAATATTACTAAATTCGATGCTTTTTAGTACGAAACAAAATGCAAGAAAATTGGACTAAAATGCAATATTATTCGAAATTCTGAGATTTGAAGGCCAAATCACATATCGTGATAATACATGAAATAGTATCGAAATATTGGTAAAAATGAATATATTTACGTAATATAAAACTACATGAAAAACGTGAAAAAAGTCACTATTATACCAAATTTGAGGATTTTAACTTCGAATCATAAAGCGCGGTTTCGTATTATTTAGATCCAAGAAAAGACATGACAATGTTGTTTCCAATACAAACGATAAAAATCAATGTGTTTTCATTAGAATTAACTAAAATGTTTCTGATTTTCCGTTTATATTACCGATGGAAGATGTTCACGTAAAACCGCTCTATTCCGGCTGAAACGTCAATATATGCAATAAAAACCGAATTTCTTCCCTTTTCAATATTTCACTCAGTATTTCAACGAGAAACAAATAGATGATTGAAGATGAAGTATTTAAAGTTATTATTTAATCAATTATGTGTTTGTATCATTTTTATCGTATATATAATGAATTAATAACAATAAACTGGAAATTCACAAAAACGTGGAAAAACAGCAAAAAATTGCCTAATTCGATGATATTTTGTTTATATCACATAAAGGAAAAGGGGGGATGATAAAAGTAAAAATATTACTAAATTCGATGATTTATAGTACGAAACAAAATGCAAGAAAACTTTTCTTAAAATGCAATATTATGCGAAATTCTGAGATTTGAAGGCCAAATCATATATCGTGATACTACATGAAAAAGTATCGAAATATTGGTAAAAATGAATATATTTACGTAATATCAAACTACATGAAAAACGTGAAAAAGTCACTATTATACCAAATTTGAGGTTTTAACTTCGAATCATAAAGCGAGGTTTCGTATTATTTAGATCCAAGAAAAGACACATGACAATGTTGTTTCCAATACAAATGATAAAAATCAATGTGTTTTCATTAGAATGAACTAAAATGTTCCTGATTTTCCGTTTATATTACTGACAGAAGATGTACACGTAAAACCGTTCTAATCCGGCTGAAACGTCGATATATGCAATAAAAACCGAACTTCTCCCCTTTTCAATATCATATCAAGTATTTTATCGAGAAACAAATAGTTGATTGAAAATGAAGTATTTAAGTTTATCATCTAATCAATTATGTGTTTGTATCATTTTTATCGTATATTTAATGAATTAATACCAATAAACTGGAAATTCACAAAAACGTGGAAAAACAGCAAAATATTGTCTAATTCGATAATATTTTGTTTATATCACATAAAGGAAAAGTGAGATGATAAACGTCAAAATATTACTAAATTCGATGATTTTAGTACGAAACAAAATGCAAGAAAACTTGCTTAAAATGCAATATTATGCGAAATTCTGAGATTTGAAGGCCAAATCAAATATCGTGATACTACATGAAATAGTATCGAAATATTGGTAAAAATGAGTCTATTTACGTAATATAAAACTACATGACAAACGTGAAAAAGTCACTATTTTACCATTTTTGAGTATTTTAACTTCAAATCACAGAGCGAGGTTTCGTATTATTTAGAATCAAGAAAAGACATATGACAATGTTGTTTCCAATACAAATGATAAAAATCAATGTGTTTCCATTAGAAATAACTAAAATGTTCCTGATCTTCCGTTTATATTACCGACGAAAGATGTACACGTAAAACCGCTCTAATCCGGTTGAAATGTCGATATATGCAATAAAACAGAAATTCTCCCCTTTTCAATATCTTATCAAGTACTTTAACGAGAAACAAATAGTCGATTGAAAATGAAGTATTTAAGGTTATTTTCTAATCAATTATGTGTTTGCATCATTTTTATCATATATATTAATGAATTAATAACAATAAACTGAAAATTTACAAAAACGTGGAAAAACAGTAAAATATTGCCTAATTCGATGATATTTTGTTTATATCACATAAAGGAAAAGGGAGATGATAAACGTCAAAATATTACTAAATTCGATGCTTCTTAGTACGAAACAAAATGCAAGAAAATTGGCTTAAAATGCAATATTATTCGAAATTCTGAGATTTGAAGGCCAAATCACATATCGTGATAATACATGAAATAGTATCGAAATATTGGTAAAAATGAATATATTTACGTAATATAAAACTACATGAAAAACGTGAAAAAAGTCACTATTATACCAAATTTGAGGATTTTAACTTCGAATCATAAAGCGCGGTTTCGTATTATTTAGATCCAAGAAAAGACATGACAATGTTGTTTCCAATACAAACGATAAAAATCAATGTGTTTTCATTAGAATTAACTAAAATGTTTCTGATTTTCCGTTTATATTACCGATGGAAGATGTTCACGTAAAACCGCTCTATTCCGGCTGAAACGTCAATATATGCAATAAAAACCGAATTTCTTCCCTTTTCAATATTTTACTCAGTATTTCAACGAGAAACAAATAGATGATTGAAGATGAAGTATTTAAAGTTATTATTTAATCAATTATGTGTTTGTATCATTTTTATCGTATATATAATGAATTAATAACAATAAACTGGAAATTCACAAAAACGTGGAAAAACAGCAAAAAATTGCCTAATTCGATGATATATTGTTTATATCACATAAAGGAAAAGGGGGGATGATAAAAGTGAAAATATTACTAAATTCGATGATTTATAGTACGAAACAAAATGCAAGAAAACTTTTCTTAAAATGCAATATTATGCGAAATTCTGAGATTTGAAGGCCAAATCATATATCGTGATACTACATGAAAAAGTATCGAAATATTGGTAAAAATGAATATATTTACGTATTATCAAACTACATGAAAAACGTGAAAAAGTCACTATTATACCAAATTTGAGGTTTTAACTTCGAATCATAAAGCGAGGTTTCGTATTATATAGATCCAAGAAAAGACTCATGACAATGTTGTTTCCAATACAAATGATAAAAATCAATGTGTTTTCATTAGAATGAACTAAAATGTTCCTGATTTTCCGTTTATATTACTGACAGAAGATGTACACGTAAAACCGTTCTAATCCGGCTGAAACGTCGATATATGCAATAAAAACCGAACTTCTCCCCTTTTCAATATCATATCAAGTATTTTAACGAGAAACAAATAGTTGATTGAAAATGAAGTATTTAAGTTTATCATCTAATCAATTATGTGTTTGTATCATTTTTATCGTATATTTAATGAATTAATACCAATAAACTGGAAATTCACAAAAACGTGGAAAAACAGCAAAATATTGCCTAATTCGATAATATTTTGTTTATATCACATAAAGGAAAAGTGAGATGATAAACGTCAAAATATTACTAAATTCGATGATTTTTAGTACGAAACAAAATGCAAGAAAACTTGCTATAAATGCAATATTATGCGAAATTCTGAGACTTGAAGGCCAAATCAAATATCGTGATACTACATGAAATAGTATCGAAATATTGGTAAAAATGAGTCTATTTACGTAATATAAAACTACATGAAAAACGTGAAAAAGTCACTATTTTACCATATTTGAGTATTTTAACTTCAAATCACAGAGCGAGGTTTCGTATTATTAGAATCAAGAAAAGACATATGACAATGTTGTTTCCAATACAAATGATATAAATCAATGTGTTTTCATTAGAATTAACTAAAATGTTCCTGATTTTCCGTTTATATTACCGATGGAAGATGTACACGTAAAACCGCTCTATTCCGGCTGAAACGTCGATATATGCAATAAAAACCGAACTTCTTCCCTTTTCAATATTTTACTCAGTATTTCAACGAGAAACAAATAGATGATTGAAGATGAAGTATTTAAGGTTATTATCTAATCAATTATGTGTTTGTATCATTTTTATCGTATATATAATGAATTAATAACAATAAACTGGAAATTCACAAAAACGTGGAAAAACAGCAAAAAATTGCCTAATTCGATGATATTTTGCTTATAGGCTCTTTATCCCTCTTTTAAGTCGCTGCAACACTTTCTTAAGCCTCTGCATCCCTCTCTTGTGCCTCTGCATCCCTCTCTTCAACTCCTGCATCCCTCTCTTGAGCCTCTGCATCCCTCTCCTGAGCCTTTGCATCACTCCCCTAAGCCTCTGCATCCCTCTCATGATCCTCTGCATCACTCTCATAAACCTCTGCATCACTCTCTTGAGCCTCTGCATAACTCTCTTAAGTGTCTGCATAACTCTGTTCAGCCTCTGTATCCCTCTCTTGAGCCTCTGCAACACTATGCTCAGCCTCTGCATCACTCTCTAAAGCCTCTGAATCCCTCTCCTGAGCCTCTGAATCCCTCTCTTGAGCCTCTGCATCACTCTCTCAAGCCTCTGCATCACTCTCATGAGCCTCTACATCATTCTCTTGAGCCTCTGCATCCCTCTCTTAAACCTCTACATAATTCTCTTGAGCCTCTGCATCGCTCTCATGAGCCTCTGCATCACTCTCTTAAGCCTCTGCATCTCTCTCTTCAGCCTCTGCATCACTCTCTTGACCCTCTGCATCACTCTCTTGAGCCTCTGCATCACTCTCTTGAGCCTCTGCATCCCTTTCTTGAGCCTCTGCATCACTCTCTTGAGCCTCTGCATCACCCTCTTAAGCCTCTGCATCCCTTTTTTGAGCCTCTGCATCACTTTCTTAAGCCTCTGCATCCCTTTTTTGAGCGTCTGCATCACTCTCTTCAACTCGTGAATCCCTCTCATGAGCCTTTGCATCCCTCTCCTGAGCCTTTGCATCACTCTCTTAAGCCTCTGCATTCCTCTCTTGAGATTCTGCGTCACTCTTAAGAGCATCTGCATCCCTCTCTTGTGCCTCTGCATCCCTCACTTGAGCCTTTGCATCCCTCTCTTGAGCCCCTGCATCCCTCTCTTGAGCCTCTGCATCCCTCTCTTGAGCCTCTGCATCCCTCTCTTAAGCCTCTGCATCATTCTCTTATGCCTCTGCATCAATCTCGTAAGCCTCGGAATCACTCTCTTGAGCCTCTGCATCCCTCTCATGAGCCTTTGCATCACTCTCTTAAGCCTCTGCATCCCTCTCTTGTGCATCTGCATCCCTCACTTCACCCTCTGCATCCCTCTCTTGAGCTTCTGCATACCTCTCTTGAGCCTCTGCATCCCTCTCTTGAGCCTCTGCATCCCTCTCTCAAGCTTCTGCATCACTCTCTTAAGCTTCTGCATCACGCTCTTAAGCCTCTGAATCACTCTCTTGAGCCTCTGCATCACTCTCTTGAGCCCCTGCATCCCTCTCTTGAGCCTCTGCATCACTCTTTTCAGCCTCTGCATCACCCTCTTAAGCCTCTGCATCACTCTCTTGGGCCTCTGCATCCCTCTCCTTAGCCTCTACCTCACTCTCTTAAGCCTCTGCATCTCTCTCGTAAGCCTCTGAATCACTCTCTTAAGCCTCTGCATCACTCTCTAGAGCCTCTGCATCACTCACTTCAGCCTTTGCATAACTCTTTTAAGCCCCTGCTTCCCTCTCTTGATCCTCTGCATCACTCTCTTGAGCCTCTGCATCACTCTCTCTTTATCGTCTGCATCACTCTCTTGAGCCTCTGCATCACTCTCTTCGGCCTCTGCATCACTCTCTTAAGCCTCTGCTTCCCTCTCTTGATCCTCTACATCACTGTCTTGAACCTCTGCATCACTCTTATGATCCTTTGCTTCACTCTCTTGAGACTCTGCATCACTCTCTTGAGCCTCTACATCACTCTCTTGAGCCTCTGTATTACTCTGTTGAGCCTCTTCATCACTCTCTTATGCCTCTGCATCTCTCTCTTCAGCCTCTGCATCACTCTCTTGAGCCTCTGCATCCCTCTCTGGAGCCTCAGCATCCCTATCTTGAACCTCTGCAGCACTCTCTTGAGCCTCTGCATCATTCTCTTGAACTTCTGCATCCCTCTCTTCAGCTTCTGCATCACTCTCTTAAGCCTCTGATTTCCTCTCTTGATCCTCTGCATCACTCTCTTGAGCTTCTGCATCACTCTCTTGAGCCTCTGCGTCCCTCTCTTGAGCTTCTGCATCCCTCTCTTGAGCCTCTGCATCACTCTCTTGAGCCTCTGCATCACCCTTTTAAGCCTCTGCATCCCTTTTTTGAGCCTCTGCATCCCTTTCTTGAGCGTCTGCATCACTCTCTTGAACTCGTGAATCCCTCTCATGAGCCTTTGCATCCTTCTCCTGAGCCTTTGCATCACTCTCTTAAGCCTCTGCATTTCTCTCTTGAGATTCTGCGTCACTCTTCAGAGCATCTGCATCCCTCTCTTGTGCCTCTGTATCCCTCACTTGAGCCTTTGCATCCCTCTCTTGAGCCCCTGCATCCTCTCTTGAGCCTCTGCATCCCTCTCTTGAGCCTCTGCATCCCTCTCTTAAACCTCTACATCACTCTCGTAAGCCTCTGAATCACTCTCTTGAGCCTCTGAATCCTCTCTTGAACTCCTGCATCCCTCTCATGAGCCTCTGCATCCTTCTCTTGAGCCTTTGCATCACTCTCTTAAGCCTCTGAATCCCTCTGTTGAGCCTCTGCATCACTCTCAAGAGCTTCTGCATCCTTCTCTTGTGCATCTGCATCCCTCACTTGAGCCTGTGCATCCCTCTCTTGAGCTTCTGCATCCCTCTCTTGAGCCTCTGCATCCCTCTCTTGAGCCTCTGCATCCCTCTCTCAAGCCTCTGCATCACTCTCTTAAGCCTCTGCATCACGCTCTTAAGCCTCTGAATCACTCTCTTGAGCCTCTGCATCACTATCTTGAGCCCCTGCATCCCTCTCTTGAGCCTCTGCATCACTCTCTTGAGCTTCTGCATAACCCTCTTAAGCCTCTGCATCACTCTCTTGGACCTCTGCATCCCTCTCCTTAGCCTCTACCTCACTCTCTTAAGCCTCTGCATCACTCTCGTAAGCCTCTGAATCACTCTCGTAAGCCTCTGCATCACTCTCTAGAGCCTCTGCATCACTCCTTTCAGCCTTTGCATAACTCTCTTAAGCCTCTGCTTCCCTCTCTTGATCCTCTGCATCACTCTCTTGAGCCTCTGCATCACTCTCTTTATCGTCTGCATCACTCTCTTGAGCCTCTGCATCCCTCTCTGCGTCACTCTCTTCGGCCTCTGCATCACTCTCTTAAGCCTATGCTTTCCTCTCTTGATCCTCTGCATCACTCTCTTGAACCTCTGCATTACTCTCATGATCCTCTGCTTCACTCTCTTGAGCATCTACATCACTCTCTTGAGCCTCTACATCACTCTCTTGAGCCTCTGCATCCCTCTCTAGAGCCTCAGCATCCCTCTCTTGAACCTCTGCAGCACTCTCTTGAGCCTCTGCATCATTCTCTTGAACCTCTGCATCCCTCTCTTAAGCCTCTGCATCACTCTCTGGAGCCTCTGCAACCCTCTCTTAAGCCTCTGCATCACTCACTTAAGCCTATGCATCACTCTCTTCAGCCTCTGCATCCCTGTCTTGAGCCTCTGCATCATTCGCTTAAGCATCTGCATCACTCTCTTGAACCTCTGCATCACTCTCTTGAGCCTCTGCACCCCTCTCTTAAGCCTCTGCATCACTCTCTTAAGCCTCTGCATCACTCTCTTTAGCCTCTGCATCACTCTCTTGAGCCTCTGCACCCCTCTCTTAAGCCTCTGCATCACTCCCTTAAGCCTCTGCATCACTCTCTTAAGCCGCTGCATAACTCTCTTGAGTCTCTGCATCACTCTTGAGACTCTGCATCCCTCTCTTGAGCCTCTGCATAACTCTCTTGAGTCTCTGAATCCCTCTCCTGAGCCTCTGAATCCCTCTCGAAAGCCTCTGCATCACTCACTTTAGCCTCTGCATCACTTTCGTAAGCCTCTGAATCACTCTCTTGAGCCCCTGCATCCCTCTCTTGAGCCACTGCATCACTCTCTTGAGCCTCTGCATCACCCTCTTAAGGCTCTTTATCCCTCTTTTAAACCGCTGCAACACTTTCTTTAGCCTCTGCATCCCTTTCTTGAGCCTCTGCATCCCTCTCTTCAACTGCTGCATCCCTCTCTTGAGCCTCTGCATCCCTCTCCTGAGCCTTTGCATCACTCCCTTAAGCCTCTGCATCCCTCTCATGATCCTCTGCATCGCTCTCATAAACCTCTGCATCACTCTCTTGAGCCTCTGCATAACTCTCTTAAGTGTCTGCATAACTCTCTTCAGCCTCTGCATCCCTCTCTTGAGCCTCTGCAACACTATGCTCAGCCTCTGCATCACTCTCTCAAGCCTCTGCATCACTCTCATGAGCCTCTACATCATTCTCTTGAGCCTCTGCATCCCTCTCTTAAGCCTCTACATCATTCTCTTGAGCCTCTGCATCGCTCTCATGAGCCTCTGCATCACTCGCTTAAGCCTCTGCATTTCTCTCTTCAGCCTCTGCATCACTCTCTTGACCCTCTGCATCACCCTCTTAAGCCTCTGCATCCCTTTTCTGAGCCTCTGCATCACTTTCTTAAGCATCTGCATCCCTTTTTTGAGCGTCTGCATCACTCTCTTGAACTCGTGAATCCCTCTCATGAGCCTTTGCATCCATCTCCTGAGTCTTTGCATCACTCTCTTAGGCCTCTGCATTCCTCTATTGAGATTCTGCGTCACTCTTAAGAGCATCTGCATCCATCTCTTGTGCCTCTGCATCCCTCACTTGAGCCTTTGCATCCCTCTCTTGAGCCCCTACATCCCTCTCTTCAGCCTCTGCATCCCTCTCTTGAGCCTCTGCATCCCTCTCGTAAGCCTCGGAATCACTCTCTTGAGCCTCTGCATCCCTCTCATGAACTCCTGCATCCCTCTCATGAGCCTCTGCATCCCTCTCTTGAGCCTTTGCATCACTCTCTTAAGCCTCTGCATCCCTCTCTTGTGCATCTGCATACCTCTCTTGAGCCTCTGCATCCCTCTCTTGAGCCTCTGCATCCCTCTCTCAAACTTCTGCATCATTCTCTTAAGCTTCTGCATCACGCTCTTAAGCCTCTGAATCACTCTCTTGAGGCTCTGCATCACTCTATTGAGCCCCTGCATCCCTCTCTTGAGCCTCTGCATCACTCTTTTCAGCCTCTGCATCACCCTCTTAAGCCTCTGCATCACTCTCTTGGGCCTCTGCATCCCTCTCCTTAGCCTCTACCTCACTCTCTTAAGCCTCTGCATCTCTCTCGTAAGTCTCTGAATCACTCTCTTAAGCCTCTGCATCACTCTCTAGAGCCTCTACATCACTCTCTTGAGCCTCTGCATCACTCTCTCTTTATCGTCTGCATCACTCTCTTGAGCCTCTGCATCCCTCTCTGCATCACTCTCTTCGGCCTCTGCATCACTCTCTTAAGCCTCTGCTTCCCTCTCTTGATCCTCTACATCACTCTCTTGAACCTCTGAATCACTCTCATGATCCTTTGCTTCACTCTCTTGAGCCTCTGCATCACTCTCTTGAGCTTCTGCATCACTCTCTTGAGCCTCTGCATCCCTCTCTTGAGCTTCTGCATCCCTCTCTTGAGCCTCTGCATCACTCTCTTGAGCCTCTGCATCACCATTTTAAGCCTCTGCATCCCTTTTTTGAGCCTCTGCATCCCTTTCTTGAGCGTCTGCATCACTGTCTTGATCTCGTGAATCTCTCTCATGAGCCTTTGCATCCCTCTCCTGAGCCTTTGCATCACTCTCTTAAGCCTCTGCATTCCTCTCTTGAGATTCTGCGTCACTCCTAAGAGCATCTGCATCCCTCTCTTGTGCCTCTGCATCCCTCACTTGAGCCTTTGCATCCCACTCTTCAGCCCCTGCATCCCTCTTTTAAGCCTCTGCATCACTCTTGTAAGCCTCTGAATCACTCTCTTGAGCATCTGAATCCTCTCTTAAACTCCTGCATCCCTCTCATGAGCCTCTGCATCCCTCTCTTGAGACTTTGCATCACTCTCTTAAGCCTCTGCATCCCTCTGTTGAGCCTCTGCATCACTCTCAAGTACTTCTGCATCCTTCTCTTGTGCATCTGCATCCCTCACTTGAGCCTCTGCATCCCTCTCTTGAGCTTCTGCATCCCTCTCTTGAGCCTCTGCATCCCTCTCTTGAGCCTCTGCATCCCTCTCTCAAGCCTTTGCATCACTCTCTTAAGCCTCTGCATCACGCTCTTAAGCCTCTGAATCACTCTCTTGAGCCTCTGCATCACTCTCTTGAGCCCCTGCATCCCTTTCTTGAGCCTCTGCATCACTCTCTTGAGCTTCTGCATAACCCTCTTAAGCCTCTGCATCACTCTCTTGGACCTCTGCATTCCTCTCCTTAGCCTCTACCTCACTCTCTTAAGCCTCTGAATCACTCTCTTAAGCCTCTGCATCACTCTCTAGAGCCTCTGCATCACTCTTTTCAGCCTTTGCATAACTTTCTTAAGCCTCTGCTTCCCTCTCTTGATCCTCTGCATCACTCTCTTGAGCCTCTGCATCACTCTCTTTATCGTTTGCATCACTCTCTTGAGCCTCTGCATCCCTCTCTGCATCACTCTCTTCGGCCTCTGCATCACTCTCTTAAGCCTCTGCTTTCCTCTCTTGATCCTCTGCATCACTCTCTTGAACCTCTGCATCACTCTCATGATCCTCTGCTTCACTCTCTTGAGCCTCTGCATCACTCTCCTGAGCCTCTACATCACTCTCTTGAGTCTCTGCATCCCTCTCTGAAGCCTCAGCATCCCTCTCTTGAAGCTCTGCAGCACTCTCTTGAGCCTCTGCATCATTCTCTTGAACCTCTGCATCCCTCTCTTAAGCCTCTGCATCACTCACCTAAGCCTATGCATCACTCTCTTCAGCCTCTGCATCCCTGTCTTGAGCCTCTGCATCATTCGCTTAAGCATCTGCATCACTCTCTTGAGCCTCTGCATCACTCTCTTGAGCCTCTGCACCCCTCTCTTAAGCCTCTACATCACTCTCTTAAGCCTCTGCATCACTCTCTATAGCCTCTGCATCACTCTCTTGAGCCTCTGCATCACTCTCTTGAGCCTCTGCATCCCTCTCTTGAGCCTCTGCATCACTTTCTTGAGCTTATGCACCACTCTCATGAGCCTCAACGAGAAACAAATAGATGATTGAAAATGAAGTATTTAAGGTTATTATCTAATCAATTATGTGTTTGTAAAATTTTTATCGTATATTTAATGAATTAATACCATTAAACTGGAAATTAACAAAAACGTGGAAAAACAGCAAAATATTGCCTAATTCGATGATATTTTGTTCATATCACATAAATAAAAAGGGGGATGATAAACGTCAAAATATACTAAATTTGATGATTTATAGTACGAAACAAAATGCAAGAAAACTTGCCTAAAATGCAATATTATGCGAAATTCTGAGATTTGAAGGCTAAATCACATATCATGATACTACATGAAATAGTATCGAAATATTGGTAAAATGAATATATTTTCGTAATATCAAACAACATGAAAAAAGTGAAAAAAGTCACTATTATACCAAATTTGAGGATTTTATCTTCGAATCATGAAGCGAGGTTTCGTTTTATTTAGATCCAAGAAAAGACATATTACAATGTTGTTTCCAATACAAATGATAAAAATCAATGTGGTTTCATTAGAATGAACTAAAATGTTCCTGATTTTCCGTTTATATTACCGATGGAAGATGTATACATAAAACAGCTCTAATCCGGCGGAAACGTCGATATATACAATAAAAACAGAAATTCTCCCTTTTTCAATATCTTAACAAGTATTTTAACGAGAAACAAATAGTTGATTGAAAATGAGGTATTTAAGGTTAATTTCTATTCAATTATGTGTTTGCATCATTTTTATCATATATATTAATGAATTAATAACAATAAACTGAAAATTTACAAAAACGTGGAAAAACAGTAAAATATTGCATAATTCGATGATATTTTGTTTATATCACATAAAGGAAAAGTGAGATGATAAACGTCAAAATATTCCTAAATTCGATGATTTTTAGTACGAAACAAAATGCAAGAAAACTTGCTTAAAATGCAATATTATGCGAAATTCTGAGATTTGAAGGCCAAATCACATATCGTGATACTACATGAAATAGTATCGAAATATTGGTAAAAATGAGTCTATTTACGTAATATAAAATTACATGAAAAACATGCAAAGAGTCACTATTATACCAAGTTTGAGGTTTTATCTTCGAATCATAAAGCGAGGTTTCGTATTATTTAGATCCAAGAAAAGACATATGACAATGTTGTTTCCAATACAAATGATAAAAACCAATGTGTTACCATTAGAATATACTAAAATGTTCCTGATTTTCCGTTTATATTACCGATGGAAGATATACACGTAAAACCGTTCTATTCCGGCTGAAACGTCGATATATGCAATAAAAACCGAACTTCTCCCCTTTTCAATATGTTTCTCAGTATTTCAACGAGAAACAAATAGATGATTGAAGATGAAGTATTTAAGGTTATTATCTAATCAATTATGTGTTTGTATCCTTTTTATCGTATATTTAATGAATTGATAACAATTAACTGAAAATTCACAAAAACGTGGAAAAACAGCAAAATATTGCCTAATTCGATTATATTTTGTTTATATCACATAAAGGAAAAGGGGGATGATAAACGTCAAAATATTACTAAATTCAATGATTTTTAGTACAAAAACAAGCTTAAAATGCAAAATATGCGAAATACTGAGATTTGAAGACCAAATCACATATCGTGATACAACATGAAATAGTATCGAAATATTGGTAAAATGAATATATTTGCGTAATATCAAACTACAAAAAAAACGTGAAAAGAGCCACTATTATACCAAATTTGAGGTTTTATCTTCGAATCATAAAGCGAGGTTTCGTATTATTTAGATCCAAGAAAAGACATATGACAATGTTGTTTCCAATACAAATGATAAAAACCAATGTGTTACCATTAGTATGAACTAAAATGTTCCTGATTTTCCGTTTATATTACCGATGGAAGATATACACGTAAAACCGCTCTATTCCTGCTGAAACGTCGATATATGCAATAAAAACCGAACTTCTTCCCTTTTCAATATTTTACTCAGTATTTCAACGAGAAACAAATAGATGATTGAAGATGAAGTATTTAAGGTTATTATCTAATCAATTATGTGTTTGTATCATTTTTATCGTATATATAATGAATTAATAACAATAAACTGGAAATTCACAAAAACGTGAAAAAACAGCAAAAAATTGCCTAATTCGATGATATTTTGTTTATATCACATAAAGGAAAAGGGGGGATGATAAACGTGAAAATATTACTAAATTCAATGATTTATAGTACGAAACAAAATGCAAGAAAACTTTTCTTAAAATGCAATATTATGCGAAATTCTGAGATTTGAAGGCCAAATCACATATCGTGATACTACATGAAATAGTATCGAAATATTGGTAAAAATTATTCTATTTACGTAATATAAAACTACATGAAAAACGCGCAAAGAAACACTATTATACCAAATTTGAGGTTTTATCTTCGAATCATAAAGTGAGGTTTCGTATTATTTAGATCCAAGAAAAGACATATGACAATGTTGTTTCCAATACAAATGATAAAAACCAATGTGTTACCATTAGAATGAACTAAAATGTTCCTGATTTTCCGTTTATATTACCGATGGAAGATATACATGTAAAACCGCTCTATTCCGGCTGAAACGTCGATATACGCAATAAAAACCGAACTTCTCCCCTTTTCAATATGTTTCTCAGTATTTCAACGAGAAACAAATAGATGATTGAAAATGAAGTATATAAGGTTATTATCTAATCAATTATGTGTTTGTATCCTTTTTATCGTATATTTAATGAATTGATAACAATAAACTGAAAATTCACAAAAACGTGGAAAAACAGCAAAATATTGCCTAATTCGATTATATTTTGTTTATATCACATAAAGGAAAAGGGGGGATGATAAACGTGAAAATATTACTAAATTCAATGATTTATAGTACGAAACAAAATGCAAGAAAACTTTTCTTAAAATGCAATATTATGCAAAATTCTGAGATTTGAAGGTCAAATCATATATCGTCATACTAAATGAAAAGTATCGAAATATTGGTAAAAATGAATATATTTACGTAATATCAAACTACATGAAAAACGTGAAAAAATTCACTATTATACCAAATTTGAGGTTTTAACTTCGAATCATAAAGCGAGGTTTCGTATTATATAGATCCAAGAAAAGACACATGACAATGTTGTTTCCAATACAAATGATAAAAATCAATGTGTTTTCATTAGAATGAACTAAAATGTTCCTGATTTTTCGTTTATATTACCGACAGAAGATGTACACGTAAAACCGTTCTAATCCGGCTGAAACGTCGATATATGCAATAAAAACCGAACTTCTCCTCTTTTCAATATCTTATCAAGTATTTTAACGAGAAAGAAATAGTTGATTGAAAACGAAGTATTTATGTTTATCATCTAATCAATTATGTGTTTGTATCATTTTTATCGTATATTTAATGAATTAATACCAATAAACTGGAAATTCACAAAAACGTGGAAAAACAGCAAAATATTGCCTAATTCGATAATATTTTGTTTATATCACATAAAGGAAAAGTGAGATGATAAACGTCAAAATATTACTAAATTCGATGATTTTTAGTACGAAACAAAATGCAAGAAAACTTGCTTAAAATGCAATATTATGCGAAATTCTGAAATTTGTAGGCCAAATCACATATCGTGATACTACATGAAATAGTATCAAAATATTGGTAAAAATGAGTCTATTTACGTAATATAAAACTACATGAAAAACGTGAAAAAGTCACTATTTTACCATATTTGAGGATTTTAACTTCAAATCACAGAGCGAGGTTTCGTATTATTTAGAATCAAGAAAAGACATATGACAATGTTGTTTCCAATACAAATGATATAAATCAATGTGTTTTCATTAGAATTAACTAAAATGTTCCTGATTTTCCGTTTATATTACCGATGGAAGATGTACACGTAAAACCGCTCTATTCCGGCTGAAACGTCGATATATGCAATAAAAACCGAACTTCTCCCCTTTTCAATATCTTACTCAGTATTTCAACGAGAAACAAATAGATGATTGAAGATGAAGTATTTAAGTTTATTATCTAATCAATTACATGTTTGCATCTCTTTTATCGTATATTTAATGAATTAATTCCAATAAACTTAAAATTCACAGAAACGTGGAAAAACGGCAAAATATTGCCTAATTCGATGATATTTTGTTTAAATCACATAAAGGAAAAGGGGATGATAAACGTCAAAATATTGCTAAATTCGTTAATTTTTAGTACGAAACAAAATGCAAGAATTTTGCTTAAAAATGCAACATTTGAGAAATTTTGAGATTTGAAGGCCAAATCACATATCGTGAGAAAACATGAAGTAGTATCGATATATTGGTAAAAACGAATATATTTACGTAAAATCACACCACATGAAAAACGTGAAAAAAGTCACTGTTTTACCATATTTGAGGATTTTAACTTCAAATCATAGAGCAAGGTTTCGTTTTATTTAGAACCAAGAAAAAGACATATGACAATGTTGTTTCCAATACAAATGATAAAAATCAATGTGTTTCCATTAGAATTAACTAAAATGTTCCTGATTTTCCGTTTATATTACCGATGGAAGATGTACACGTAAAACCGCTCTATTCCGGCTGAAACGTCGATATATGCAATAAAAACCGAACTTCTTCCCTTTTCAATATTTTGCTCAGTATTTCAACGAGAAACAAATAGATGATTGAAAATGAAGTATTTAAGGATATTATCTAATCAATTATGTGTTTGTATCCTTTTTATCGTATATTTAATGAATTGATAACAATAAACTGGAAATTCACAAAAACGTGGAAAAACAGCAAAAAATTGCCTAATTCGATGATATTTTGTTTATATCACATAACGGAAAAGGGGGGATGATAAACGTGAAAATATTGCTAAATTCGATGATTTATAGTACGAAACAAAATGCAAGAAAACTTGCTTAAAATGCAATATTATGCGAAATTCTGAGATTTGAAGGCCAAATCACATATCGTGATACTACATGAAATAGTATCGAAATATTGGTAGGAATGAGTCTATTTACGTAATATAAAACTACATGAAAAACGTGAAAAAGTCACTATTTTACCATATTTGAGGATTTTAACTTCAAATCACAGAGCGAGGTTTCGTATTATTTAGAATCAAGAAAAGACATATGACAATGTTGTTTCCAATACAAATGATATAAATCAATGTGTTTTCATTAGAATTAACTAAAATGTTCCTGATTTTCCGTTTATATTACCGATGGAAGATGTACACGTAAAACCGCTCTATTCCGGCTGAAACGTCGATATATGCAATAAAAACCGAACTTCTTCTCTTTTCAATATTTTGCTCAGTATTTCAACGAGAAACAAATAGATGATTGAAGATCAAGTATTTAAGGTTATTATCTAATCAATTATGTGTTTGTATCATTTTTATCGTATATATAATGAATTAATAACAATAAACTGGAAATTCAGAAAAACGTGGAAAAACAGCAAAAAATAGCCTAATTCGATGATATTTTGTTTATATCACATAAAGGAAAAGGGGGGATGATAAACGTGAAAATATTACTAAATTTCTATGATTTATAGTACGAAACAAAATGCAAGAAAACTTTTCTTAAAATGCAATATTATGCGAAATTCTGAGATTTGAAGGCCAAATCACATATCGTGATACTACATGAAATAGTATCGAAATATTGGTAAAAATGAATATATTTACGTAATATAAAACGACATGAAAAACGTGAAAAGAGTCACTATTATACCAAATTTGAGGTTTTAACTTCGAATCATAGAGCGAGGTTTCGTATTATTTAGATCCAAGAAAAGACATATGACAATGTTGTTTCCAATACAAATAATAAAAACCAATGTGTTACCATTAGAATGAACTAAAATGTTCCTGATTTTCCGTTTATATTACCGATGGAAGATGTACACGTATAACCACTCTATTCCGGCTGAAACGTCGATATATGCAATAAAAACCGAACTTCTCCCCTTTTCAATATGTTTCTCAGTATTTCAACGAGAAACAAATAGATGATTGAAAATAAAGTATTTAAGGTTATTATCTAATCAATTATGTGTTTGTATCCTTTTTATCGTATATTTAATGAATTGATAACTATAAACTGAAAATTCACAAAAACGTGGAAAAACAGCAAAATATTGCCTAATTCGATTATATTTTGTTTAGATCCAAGAAAAGACATATGGCAATGTTGTTTCCAATACAAATGATAAAAACCAATGTGTTTTCATTAGAATTAACTAAAATGTTCCTGATTTTTCGTTTATATTACCGATGGAAGATGTACACGTAAAACCGCTCTATTCTGGCTGAAACGTCGATATATGCAATAAAAACCGAACTTCTCCCCTTTTCAATATCTTACTCAGTATTTCAACGAGAAACAAATAGATGATTGAAAATGAAGTATTTAAGGTTATTATCTAATCAATTATGTGTTTGTATAATTTTTATCGTATATTTAATGAATTAATACCAATAAACTGGAAATTAACAAAAACGTGGAAAAACAGCAAAATATTGCCTAATTCGATGATATTTTGTTTATATCACATAAATAAAAAGGGGGGATGATAAAGGTCAAAATATACTAAATTTGATGATTTATAGTACGAAACAAAATGCAAGAAAACTTGCCTAAAATGCAATATTATGCGAAATTCTGAGATTTGAAGGCCAAATCACATATCGTGATACTACATGAAATAGTATCGAAATATTGGTAAAAATGAATATATTTTCGTAATATCAAACAACATGAAAAACGTGAAAAAAGTCACTATTATACCAAATTTGAGGATTTTATCTTCGAATCATAAAGCGAGGTTTCGTATTATTTAGATCCAAGAAAAGACATATGACAATGTTGTTTCCAATACAAATGATAAAAATCAATGTGGTTTCATTAGAATGAACTAAAATGTTCCTGATTTTCCGTTTATATTACCGATGGAAGATGTAACCGTAAAACCGGTCTATTCCAGCTGAAACGTCGATATATGCAATAAAAACCGAACTTCTCCCCTTTTCAATATCTTACTCAGTATTTCAACGAGAAACAAATAGATGATTGAAAATGAAGTATTTAAGGTTATTATCTAATCAATTACGTGTTTGCATCATTTTTATCGTATATTTTATGAATTAATAACAATAAACTGGATATTCACAAAAACGTGGAAAGACGGCAAAATATTGCCTATTTCGATGATATTTTGTTTAAATCACATAAAGGAAAAGG